>NW_024005097.1:19535-33597 GCF_014805625.2 Glossina fuscipes
TAATTTTGTGTTTGTTTTTGAAGGCGACAATGAAAATCATGATTTCAATGACGACTACAACGACTAAAAAAATATTGTAGTTTTTTTATCTTTTTTTTTTTTTTATCTTTAAACAGCAACCACAAGAATGGCAAAAAAACAACATCGTTTGGTTAGTGCATGTAGGCTAAAATGAAAACATCATATTCAAGGTCGCCTGCAAATGCAAACACAAAATTACATACATACATATATGTGCATACATATGCAAGTATGAATGGTTGGTCGATCGATGGATTTACTTCATCAATGCCTGATTTGAAAGCAATGAAAAGCCATATGTTAACTATGGACTTTAATCGTTGTACACTTTTTTTTTTTTTTTTAAATTGTTTTTTTAATGATCTAAATAAATATTACACTCATGCATATATGGAAAATCCTGTAGCCATTAGCGCAATAAACGCTACTTCCGCTATGACGGCTTTAAATAAATGCATTTCGTTATACAAACTTAGCGAGAGAATAATGCACTGCTTGGTCTTTAATGCTCATCAACGATCACACATACAAATTACGAAATATTTCTCTTCTGGCAAATTACTTTTTTTCTTTCTTTTTTTTTTTTTCTACAGAGCCGATCGGCATAGCTTTTACAATCATTTGTGATTTAACATGAATGTGTGAATTATTTGTACAATATCTTATTTAAGGGTCTGAGAATAATTTCGAAATCAATTAGCGAAGATATTTACCAATGCTATACTGAATACTGAAGGAGGAATTTGGAGGATAAAGAAAATTTCAAATGTTTTGGTTAATGCTTGGATGGATTTTGTAGGAAAATGTCTATAATAAATGATTTGAAAAAAAAGTGAACTAAGAGTTTGTTCGATAACATCTTCTAATGTAAGTCTCTGAAGTTGAATGTGTTTATGGCAGTCGACTATGGAAAAATTACTTCTTGAAAAGTAGGCATCAAGTTTTAGTTTCCTATTCCCGCTCAACTTTTGACAGTTTCTAACACCGTTACCTTGGCTGCCACGAGGAAAAATGCTCTTCCGTTTTCTTAAAACTGCGCATAGGCGAGCTTTAATTCTTTCGATTTGTTGTACCTTCCGCATTCCAAACCCAACTATATTCAGAGTACAACTTAGTTCCGTCCAATCCGATCGAAAAGATTGCAGTTAGTACTGTTAGGCTTCATGATATTCTTCTGCTTTCTTGAACCTTCATATTGGAGAGTTTTAAATTCTTTCAATTTGTTGCACATTCCAAGTGTTAAGAGTACAAATTAGTTCGGTCCGGCTAGGTGGAAAAGATTGTAATTTATGTAGTTAGGTTATAGAATAAAATTGTGACTTCTTCATTTGAAAGTATGGTCTGTCTTTAAGCAATACGCACTTATATAACTTATTGCATTGAAGTGTGCACAACGTTGTTTCTTAGGGCTTTAAATAGATCGAGTTTTGTGCCAGAAACAATTTACTTCTTCTGATTGATTCAAAGAATAGTTCGGCATCTCCTACAAATAACCATTAAAGAGACTCTGCGGACGAATAAAATCGACGATAAGGTTGAATATTCTTCATGACCACATGGGAGAGGGTCAGCTGGGTGTGGTGTTTTAAAGTTTGTTCCAACCTACGTCCCAAAAAGAGAGCTTAATATATATCAAAAGTCATGATATCGTGAGTTTCAGTCCTACCCTTCCTGCTATTGCCAGCAGATGTCATTCTTATTGATTAACAAAGGTTTCAATAGATGACTTATTGTTTATTCGAACAGGGCTGCGAGTCTTATGACGATACCCGATACGTCTTTTAAGCTAGAATAGCAAAATTGCCTGAAAGATAGGGAAAAGTCATAGCTAATGATGAAAATTACTTCAAAATAAAATACTTTTTTACCAATTTCTCTGAATAAAGCTTCAAAATTGCAAAGACAATCCTTAAAAAACTCATTTGTATGCACAGTGTAAACGAAAGCTTTACTGACTATTTCATCGAGTTACGTTGAGGTCTTTGTAGAACTCTATAGATGGTACGTGTCTTTGCTAATTAAATACAAATTTGTTTTTACACCCTAATTTTATTCAAGGTTAAAATTCACCATAGATCGCAAGAGAAGACTCTTTTCCTCTTTCCTTAGAGAAGACTTTTTTCAATTTTTTACCAAAGTATAACATGATTCGAAAAAGTGATTTTAGTAAGTTTTCAATAAAGAAGGAACTTTTCTCAAATTTAACCTCTTGCTAGTGAGAAATATTTGACGTATAGATGTCCATCGCAGTGCTACCAGTGTAGAAAAGAAATATATCTGATATTGGATATACCTGCGCAATATAACTTGAATATTGATCTTACTTTTTGATCAAAGTGTTATATATATGCGATTTTCTGTGCATTGAAATGCGAGTAACAAATCAAGTACACAATTATCATTTTGTTTAGGTGATAATGTAATTTTCCGCAGAAATTTTCTAAAATTTTGTTTTAATTTTACGCGAAATATAAAATCATTCACTAAAGTAACAATAAAAAAAAAAAACGTTCATTCTATTTATAAAATATTCTAAATTTATTTCAATTGAAAATTTATTGTTATTTTATTATTATTATATAAAAATGTTTCTTTCTTTTCGTTCAGAATTTCTAAATATATTTTTATGGCAACACAACATATATAATATATATAGTGATTTTCTCGAGGGTAAAAGAAAAATTGGAAAATATGCGTCAAAGATTCTCATAAATTATATAAATTGTTGATCAATGTGATTTATTTCATTTACCTATCGCCCCAGTTGCCATATTCAAGTTTTTTTATTGGCTTTTGCGTGCTGTTATAAGGAACTTTAACTTAACTTCATATTTGTGAGTAAGTTATAGAGCTGAGGACAAGGACCGGTTTGCAAAATTTTCTATACCAATAGCATTGTTTTCACTTCGAATATGTTCTGAAAAAAATTTGGATCTATTTGTCATTGCGACGAAGTGTTTTCAGAAAATTTTTGAAGAGAGATTCACTTCTACTCGCGCAAGACTCTCGCGTAGAACATTGTATGTACCCGTTACAGGATACGTTTGAGTGGCGACCAATTCCGATGTTTTACGCTTGCTTCTGAGACTACCAAGCACATCCACGTGCCCTCTTCCTGCTCTCTCTCTAATCTATGTTGCCTTCGGTTAACCCAGAAGACTAGATTTTCTTACCAAAATTTACTGTGCGTTTTTTATGGTTGGTAATGCGACGTTCATTTCATTTAATCAATTTTGTTACTTTCTCATGAGCGCATCTATCTCTAACCAAACGCTAAATTCTTATTGCTATCCGGTAGCAGTAATGCGGCAAAAATTCGTTGTTGTAAGCATGGGTTAAGGCTTGCATTACTAGAGTACAAGCTCAGATGTGCTACTATTACTACTAAAGGCAACTCTCTGGCACATCTCAAATACTGACTCACATATCTTAAATGATGACTTTCCACCCGACTTTATTTCATAATTCATTTACTTATTTATTATTATTTTCTTTAATCTTTAGTTAATAACGTCTATATCCATGGGCAAGATAATGATCGATGACGAATGACGAAAGGCAAAAGGGAAGGGACTGTACTTCATAATTAACTGATTTGGATAATTGAAGTTGTATTGATATGTATCAAAAGATTGGTTAAAAAAAAAATGCAGGAGAGGAACTGAACGCGTTGAGTGAGCATCTACCTAATACGAAATTCTGGGTCAATTTACTTATATCCGTTCGACTTTTTTGCTTCCAGCGTTGAAATTCGCAAAGTTATATAAATTTAAATATGAAAATGAAGACCGGATGAAAACTGTGCGAAAGTGTATAGAGCAACTCTAATGAAAATCTATGCGATTTTCATGCGCTTCAATATTCAGTACGAAGGACCAATTTTCATTATAAAATATTAAAAATTAAACGTTTTTCTGGAGGGGTTATTATTTATGAGAAATCTTATACGGAGTGGAGTTCAACAAATAGATCTATCTATCCCTAGATCATATTTGGTTCACTTAATTTCTATGTCAACTTTTCATCACAAAACAATTACGATTTTTTGACATACAAATATTAATCTTTATATATCATATGTAAATATAAATCTATATGTCTTGAGCGGTGGTATGCAAAAAATAGACCTACGTGATCCAAATTCGGCAAGGGTGATTTGTATGTCAATGAACCTATTAAGAACCTATTTTTGTCATGAAATATCAAAAATTTTTATTATACAAAAACTCGGTCTTCGTAGACACGTTTATATGAGAGGGAACTCAAGAAGTCGTCCAAGGACAACCGAATTTTTTCTTTCAATTTAGTATGGTCAGGTACTAGTATAGAAGAAATTTTGTCGGAAAATTTTTAAAATTGCAATAAGACATTATACGGTGAGTGATCGACAAAGTGGACGGATCGGAATGATTTTCAGCAAAGTTTATTCCTGGTCCAAAACACGTTAATACACCAAATTTCATCAAAATTTTCATCAAAAAAATTGTGACTTAGATCGATTCAGAAAAGGATGTGGCATCAATTGGTGAGTATATCTTAAGCCGCTCCGAATGTTGCGTACTTCCGTGTAAACTTAATATACCTTGTATCACAAGTGTTGTAAGATATAAAAAAATCTATTGATCTTCGGGTATGAAAAAATTCATATGTGAATTTAGAACTTGTTACATACGTTGTAATCTGAAGAATAACATCTCAGATTAATGATATTTGTGAAAATGGATGTGACGTGCCCATAACAAGAAACATAAGACACAAAAAAGATGGGAACTTGAAACGTCTTGCAAGTATTGATCTAAACGTCAAACATGTGCAACCACAGTGTGATAAGTCAAATCAGAAGTGGGTTGGAGTGACAAACTGACAACAACAAACAACATACTCTTCGCTTTGCATATTCTTTTGCTTGTACAGATCGCAGATCCTCGAGAGATTTGGAGTCGGTTGTGTCATGTTCGAACTGTGGTTCATCATTTTCGATTTTTGTTGTCACTAATTTACCTAAAGATCGCGGCAATAAAAATCGAAACAGAAGAAGACTTTTTTTTTCAGCCTAACTTCTGCTTACTAATAAATTATTTAAGCGTATTAACGATTCACACTGAGGCAAATAAACATTTCTTACTCCTTTAGTTCGAATTGCGTGAAAAATATATCAATAGGCATTATGTGACCTGAAAACTGTTGAATTATTATTATGCTCTTAATACTAGTTTTAAACATTTTGTTAATCGATTTATTATTATTAAGCTTTCATAGATTTTTCTTAATTACGTTAAACAATTGTGATATGAATTTTAATTAAATCACTTAACTAACTAACTAACAACTAAGAAATAAAGCCTGAAATGAATACTAAAGTAAGTCGCAAATACTAGTAAATATTTTTTTAAATATGTTTTTCAAATATTTTATGCTTAAAAAAAAAATCATAAGAAAGCTGATATTTATAAAACAAAAATACAAAAAAAAAAAAAAAAAAAAAATTATCTTTCAATTACGTCGTTTTAAGAGTAATTCCTTTACAAGTATGTGCACGAGTAAACTTTAAAGACTAAAACAAAAAAAAAAAAACACTTCTATTTATGTGTAGACTGAAACGAATCATGATATATGCAGATATTTGCATTTGATACCTGCACTCGAATGTTCGTCATGCAATATTATGTGCAGGTTTTCTCTTTTTTGCACATTTTTATATAAGAGTTATATTAAGCTAATGCAATGTTTGCGACCTAATATTAATAAGAAAATAAAATCGTTCAAATCGTTTATCATAAATAAATTTTAATGTTTTATTTTCCCATAAACATATTTAGTCCGAATGCAAAGCTAGACTCTTTGTGGTAGCCAGCAGGGAGAAGCGGTGAAAAGTTCGCTGCTACAAGCAAGGCGACGCTTTACTAAAAGTACAGGCTGCGTTATAGCCTTGGTAAAAACGCAGTGATATCTAGGCACGGGAAGGGCAGAAAATTTCGCAGTTACAAACATGGTGACGCACTATTAAAGTACAGGCTGAGATGTAGTCTAAAGATCAGATGTCGCCTAAGCGCTGGAAATTTCGCAGCTGTAAGCAAGGGGAGGCACTATAAAAAGTGCATGCTCAGATGTGGCCTTGGGTAAAAAAAACAGTGCTATCCAAGAGGGAATGGCCGTGAAATTTCGCTGCTACAAACATTGTGACGCACTATTAAAGTACAGGCTGAGATGTAGCTTAATGCTCAGATATCGCCTAAGTGCTGGAAAGCACTAGGCTGCTATAAGCAAGGGGACGCACTATAAAAAGTACAGGCTCAGATGTGGCCTTGTTAAAAAAAAAGATCTCTGACCGTTTTCAGTACTGAGTTACTTGTCTTGGATAATGATTTTTCACAGGAGAAGCATTCCAGAAGCGATGGAGGTCTATGTCATAACAATGATCGATAACTTTTCAGATAATCTTGAGTTGAGAGAGGGCGACTAAAAAAAAAGGATCATGTTTGTCCACATTTCCGTTAAAATCAAAATTATGATCTTAAAACCTTGTTGAGTCCTTTAGATTGATTTCTATTCTAAGCAGAGTATATTGCAAGTTCATCTAAATTTAACTTCTATTTATACTGCTACTGTCTACTGTATGACTTATGTTATAACTACTCCATTACTTTATCATGTTTACGTACGTATACTATACTACCTACGCTTGCTTTATCTATTACAATAAAAAGCTTGAAATAATGTTTTACTCCTATATAATGTTGTCATGCGTTTGAATTTAAAAATCGCCAAAAAAACAAACGCTGACAGTTTTTGAAAAAAACAAATTAAAAATGATAATAATTTTAATAGTCACTTACCCTCTATAAATCCTGTTGTAAGATATTTTATTAATAATAATCCGGAACCATTTTATTGGTAAATAAAGTTTTCACAAAGTTTCGGAAAATATTTATAAATTTCAAAGCAATATTTCTTATAAATTATGGTTTACAGTTAGTTTTCTTTGTTTTTCTTATTATGGAAATTATTGAGTGCTTTTCGCCCCACTTTTCAAATTTGATCTGACACCTTCGCACGTAGCGAATTTTTGTTTCCGAGCTGAACTTTTGCAATCGCGACATTTCCAGCAGACCAAAAATGGACGGATGGACTGACACATCATTTGACCCAAAATATTTGCATTGATCAAGAATAGGTGAACTTCATGAGCTCTCAGACACGAACGTAGAGCAGATCTGATGAATCCTTTATCCTTTCATAGTGGATACAATAATAAGAAAAAGCATATGATAGGGATATGAAAAATATTAAATTAAGGACAATTTTCAAAAAGTTTATTTTACTTACTAACAAACAGGTTTCTTAGCTGGCACTTTAAACCAAAGTTAAATTATTTACTCTTTATCAATATTTATTATTTCACTAATTGTCAGGTAAATTATTGTGAGCTTTACTTACTATGATTAAATTCTTTTTAACTGTTATAAGACCGGTTTTCTTATTTCATTTTATTAACCATATGGTTGCCTTTTTTGGCGCTCTTTCTTTCCTTGTATTTTGTTTTGCTAGTTAATAGTTAACCCGACGACATCTTACATCTTAAGATTGAGTATCAATATCAGTGGAACACAACAGTGAGTATCTTGCAATTGATTCACTGAAATAATTGAGTTTTCATAAAATACATGCGTATGTATGTATTGGTCCATATTACATAGCATCCGTTCATCTATCCTTAACATCCATAAAAAGCCGAAATCTTTTTCAAATTTCCTTAATTTCAAAATAAACTTTCCACAGTTACTTTCCACTCCATACTACTACACTTTGTCCAATAAAATCTTTGCCTTATTTTTGCCATAAAACACAAAAAACTATGCCTTGTTGCGATGTAAAAGTTTGCTTTTCATAGGAATATTGAAATAATGAAAGATTATCAATCTGTTTCAATTTCTTTGTTACCAAAAAACTTATTATTCTCTGTTATCTATATTCGTTATAAATCAAAGCAGGTTGCACCTTGTTGCCCTCAAAATAGGGATATGGATCTATATGTTTGAAAATCGGTAGAGTACACTAAGATATGTGATCATTATTATGAACCAGCAACCATCACAAAAATAATAAAAATTAGGCTCCGATGCCACGTAAACGTTTATTTTTTTGTTAAAAATAGGGTCAACGAAAAATAGTCGAGAATTCCTATGGGGAACTGTTCGTTCCTGGTTTGATCCAAACCGTTTTCATTTTTGGGTGTTTGGACCAGAATATGTCAATAAATCATTGAAATTTTGCTACCTATAGGACATAGGTCTACATGGAGAGAGTGGTAGACGGAGGGACGGACAGCGTACGGGTAAAACAAAAAATTATTGTGAATCCATTGGACTAATAAAAGTTCGATCTATCTGAAGGCAATCTTTGTGTTGCATATATCCACACAAGCGTTATGTACTCGCTCTTATCAAGTGGCTTGTAAGGGTTCCTCGTTCCAATCACCTTTATTATAATCGTTGATTGTTCATCAAAAATTTATAACTGATAACGAATATTATGTTATTATTATTATTTATGTTTACGCTTAGAATTTATCTACGAAAGTTGTACATAAAAAATAATCCTTACAAACAAAGCACCTTACCTGAGTTGGGACGACGCCCAACTACTAACATTGATATAAGAAATTGAAAGAAAAAAATTCTCTGAAAAAATGTTAGATATCACGCTTAGCGGTATGCAATTATAAAATAACAACCACCGGCATAAATCAAAATTAATAAATAAATTTTAATATTTAATCTAAGGCTGGTTTAACCAATATGCGAAATTCGCTTTAAAAGCGAATGTAAATGTTTTTTTTTTTTGTTTTTTTTAAGTCTATTTTTATCTTTTCTATTCTTTTTATAATTCTTCGTATAAACGATAAATATGCGCTAAGTGAAATGAAATCATTTAAACCGCAATTGCAAATAATTGCAAAAAAAAAAAAAAAAAAGGAAAAAATTTATATGAGAAAAAAAAAGACATGTTTGCTTTGTGCATATTTGTGCACATATAATAGCCATGTGATTAAAGCGTTTTTTTTTTTTCATTACACGTTGGAGTGCTTTGCAAACAAGAAAAATAAAAGTAATATTCTTGTCATATTTCAAATATTTTTTTGTAAGAAAAGAAAAAAAAACAAAATGCTTTTCTTTATTTATTTTTTTCAATTATTTATACATCCACACATACACATACACATACACACACACACACACACACACACACACACACACACACACACACACATACATACATACATTCACTACATTGTATTTTATATTAGGCTTTACTGTACTTGTATTTTAGCGAACGAGTACATTATGATCGTATATTAAAATGTCATTTTAACAATTGTTAGTTTAGTATAAGCAATGTCTACATCATGCTGTGCAAAAAATTTTAGTAAAATTTCATGACGCAAAATGCATTTGTAACGTCAATAGAAACGCTTGGTTGAGCATCTTTATAGCATTTTTTTTTTGTCTTATCCTATAACATCAGTCCATTTCTCTTTCTTCAAGTTGTTTTAATGAATTTCTAAATTGCTATGAATTATATTAAATATCATTGTTCTTCCTTCCGTATAAGTTTCAATTAATATTAAAATGGGTGTGTACATACATATATGTAAGTAAATAAATGAGAAAAATGTATGCGACCGCAACCGAATCTTTTATATCCAATCCTATATATGGTCATCGAAGTTTCTTTCTGGATATTTCGATAAAATAATGAAAGTTCAATATTGGGCAATATTGTGGGAAGCGTGGATGATTTTCTGCTATAGCGATTTTCAAAGTTGATCTGTAGCTATGAACTGAAAAATCTTGTATCGAATTTTAGCTTTTCCTACCTACGAAGAACAGACAGACGGACGGACATAGCTAAATAGGTATCAAAATTTAGTCTCGTTTGCTCTTCCTGCCTACGAAGAACAGACAGACGGACGGACATAGCTAAATAGGTATCAAAATTTAGTCTCGTTTGCTCTTCCTGCCTATGAAGAATAGACGGATGGACCGACATAGCTAAATAGGTATCAAAATTTAGTCTCGTTTGCTCTTCCTGCCTATGAAGAATAGACGGATGGACAGACATAGCTGAATAAATATCAAAATTTACGCTGATAAAAATACCATAGTCCATAGGGTGTTTCCGATATGCATTGCTGGTTATTATTTAGTTCAATCTTGTCCCTCCGTACAAGATATAACACAATCCTTAGTCTGTAGCAAATTCGCAATGGCCTATAAACAGTTGAAAGATATATTCCTTTATTTGAAGTATGTATGTATGTATGTATATATGTATGAATTATAAAGAGCAAAGAAGTAGTAAAGCATTTTAGTTCTGCTTTTTTTTGAAATAAATAGAAAAATTTGACCGCATTTTCTTTTTAAAATTTTTTTCCTATTTTTGTTTTTCAATTTTATTCAAATACTTTTTCTTCTTTTTTGTGTTTTTATCTTTCTGCCTTTGAGAGCAGCAGGCAGGCAGGCAGGCAGGCAAGCAAGCAGTAGTAAAATTGTTACAAGGTTGAAAATGTCACTTAAAGACAAAAGACATGCTCATGCATTATTATTATCCTTTAATATGAGCAATTTAAACTATTAAGTAGTACGTTGTTCTTACAATATATATATATATATATATATATATATATGTACATGCGTGTTCGTAATGCAGGAAAAATTATGCTTTTGTTGCGAAAGCAATAAATGCTTTGTAAACTTAAGAGTGCAACTAAAACATCCTTTACCCAGATTTTATTTCTTATTATTACTGTTATTATTATTATTATTATTCAGATGTTTTTAATAAAAACGCCAGATAGTTTCTAATTACGTTAAAGCGACCTTAAACCAGTTTAGATGGCTTCGAAAATGTTAAGCTTATCAATAGCGTTAGCTTTCGTTATTTCCTCACTTGATCACGGGAAGGAGTATGTTAAGTTTGTGCGTATGTTTATCCAATAGCTAAAAAAACCTAAAATATACTCAGTTATTATTATTTTGTTTACTTTGTTAGATTTATTTAAATCAACTTAAGCCAAGGCATCTGACGCTGAGAAAGACTTGAGTCTTTATCTATCTATCTAATGTCTACTATTCGTGAATATTCTCATTTAACCCATAAGACCGTAACTTTTGAAAGCTTTTAAGAAAGTATAGTGCGCGCCAACAAACACTATATTCCGGAAGAAATCAGGATACAAAATTTATTACAATAGTCGAAGCATATGTGGCCGTCTGTCCGTCTGTCCGTCTGATATATATATTTGTGTGAAACGTCGCAGAAGTCGTTTTTTTTTTTTTAATTTGGTACACTGTCAGATTTTGGCCCTAGGACCCCCGCTGTTAAAAGTGATTTGGGTTAAAGCATTCTGACGATCGCTCCCGATGTAATGATCTATTTCCAAAAAGTAGTTTTACGAAAATATTTGCGACTTTTTATTCTCAATAAAAAAAATGATGAAAAATATTTTTTTACCATATTATTAGGTTGTCCAAAAAGTTATTTCTTTTTTTTTCCAGCAGAGAACTTAACTGAATTTTATCATAGTCAAATCTACACTTAAAATGCATTGCCATTATATATTTTGAAAACGGTTGAAGCAGGACTTGCGACTGAAAAGATTCGATTCTGCGCGACAGGTTTTGTTCGGCGCCCCAGCAAATGTGAAAAGTTGAAAGGGGCTTTTTTGATATATTTTACTTTTTATCCAATCGAAAAGGTTAAAATCCGTTCAAGGAAGAAAGAAGTTATTGGATGTACAAGGAAAAGGATGCATGGGCAGAACACCAGCGTTAATACTGGTTTGCAAAATTTCGTTCTAGAAAGCCGTTAAAACAAAGGCATCAACACATACAATATAAATACAAGATACAAAACGCCATGCGGTTCGTGAGGTCACTGAGATATTAAATTTACCACTCATCACCACGTGAAAGCCAATCGTCTCACATTGTGACCGAAAAAAAAGCGAAATGTGCGTCTGAACAAGCCAGTAAATGAATGCGTAGAACTTTAATCAGCTGGAACTAATTTTTTAATAGTTTCTCGTCGTATCAACGTATCTTAGAAAAAATAGGTCTTCATATGTTTACAAAGGCAAATAAGAACCGATCCAGATTACGATTTAATATAAAAAATTTGTTGCGTTAAGCTCGTTCTACATATATCTATTCTTTGGATCTCCTTCCCTGCAAAGATCTTTAGGAAGAGCCTAACTTTTCGTATCTTACGAGAAAAATTGCAATTGTGTATCATAAGTGTTTTGGCAAGAAAATTTACTTTACCAAGTCTGGACTTTAACGGTTAACTTTTTGGTTCTCTCCCCATAAACGTTTTACTGAAGAGTAAGTATTTATGCGGCATCAGGGCATAGTGTTTGACATTTCGTACTGAAAATGTGTGATGACTGTATTACGCGGCGTGGTGTAGGATATTTTATGTTCGATCTCACCTAATTCAAACTATATCAGGATAATATCTTGGGCTTCTTTTCTTTTACACTCAATAAATTTAGTGCTCTAGGGTGTTACAAGGACATCGTTTAAATTTATAAAAAATTTCATTAAGCATTGATCGTAAAGCTTATTGAACTTCGTTGTGCATGTGTGTGTTATGTAGCAAAACTTTTCTACTTAAACGTACATTGCAGTTAAGATTATCAATACAGTGAGGGCAAAATTTATCATCCCTTAAAAGAAAAGACGTATTTTCATATATATGTATGGGTTTTATAAAGAGCCGGAGGCTTGCTGTTAGGGAATGCCAGGCAATTTTAACGATTATTATTGAGTTTGCAAAGAAATTCCAAACTATTAGATTTAAAAATGTTATCATTGCATGCAATGCGCAAAATTTGAGCTAAAGTCAACTTTAACTAACATATATAATGATATACATGTCATATGCTTTGTTTTCTTATGTATAATGATCTTTAAACAAATTGTTTAAACAAATGTTTTTAGTGCAGCCAATAATGTTTCGTACCATTCTCTAAGGTAATTGGAGATCTAATAAAAGTAAATAAAAAAATAATAGAAAACACTTTAAGAAAATTATATAAGGCTTAGAAGGAATTTTAAATACTAACCATTAGTATACTCCACACAATCTTAATGGGTTTTATGGCTTTATAACGCTTTATAACAGTGACACGCTGCTTTTCCTTACCAGTTGTAGGATACTAAAATACATATCCAAAGTCCCTTTAAAGCCTATACGTAACAAGGTTAAATTATGTCACATTACTTTACGTGTCGACATATCCTTCTATATATAGTGATATAAATCAGATTTGAAAATAGCCAGAATCTATCCACAACCATGCCCACAATGTCTAATGACCAGCAACTCATACTAAATATTCATCCCAAATTTTTTATGAATTAATTATTCATTATGAGAAGGGGCGTGACCTGCCGCACAATAATGTTGTTTATATCATTGAACTTAAAACTTATGGCAGATATTTATTTAAAGCCCGGTGCAAATATTTATCAGAATCGTCTAAACCTCAGTTGCGGAAAGTGTCGTAATCTACCCTCAGTTATGCATGGGATCTTACTTACTTACAATCTTTGGAAGATATAAGTCTAGAATGTCAAAGCAGTATTTGTAAAGATTGCGCAAACTTTCATTACGAAAAAGTGGAACGATCTGCCCATAACTGCCACAAATGTTTACCAGAATCACCTAAGCCTAAAGAAGGAACCTTTTTCAACGTCATGGCAGTTCGAAAATATCTACGAACATTACACGAAGTCCATAAAGCTTGTCCTGATCATCTGATCCTAGCGTGGACCTTCAACAATTTGGCCCAACCTTGGCCTTGCAGAAACTTCCAATACCTTTACCAAATTTGAAGTGAATATCTTTCTACTTGCGTCTACCATAGTGTCAATAATACACCGCACAGACGGACAGATATGCCTTAAACAATTCAGAATTTCGCGCTCATCAAGAAAATATATATACTTTACAGTGTCTCTGAAGCAGCTCCCTTTTT
>NW_024005098.1:0-18687 GCF_014805625.2 Glossina fuscipes
AAGAAAATATATATACTTTACAGTGTCTCTGAAGCAGCTCCCTTTTTGGGTGTTGCAAACATTATGACAAAATCATCCATCCTTCGGTGATGGATATACGTATAAAAATAATTTTTTATTTTTTAAAATTCACTTTCAACAAATTATATATTTTTTAAAATAATGTTTCATCAATAGAAAAAAAAGAAACAAAAAACTTCTCAGTTTCCTAAGCGTTAATAGAATGTAATCAACAATCAATTGCTTAAACTAACACCTTCATCTACCCATAAAGCTAATCATTTAGAGCATAGTTGTTAGCAACCGCGCAACTAAATTGCGGTCAGTCATGAGATGAAATTTATCACTTTTTTTTACGACTCGAAAAGTCAAGCGACAAAAACAAAAAGAAGTATATACACTTAAAACCGATTAACAATAATTAAAATTGACATACATAGACTTTTACTGATTTTTTTTTTTTTTATGTATTTTCTATTTTTGTTACTTATTAACAATGATTTGTAAATTAATTGTAAAATCAAAAAAAGAAAAATAAAAAAAAATAATAAAAAAAAAAAATTAAGGCGAAAACATCTTTTCAGTTTCAATGTGATTGCAATTTCAAAATAAGCATTCAAATTAACAGGCAGTCAAGTCAAGCAAATAACTATTATAAATGTGTAGTAGGAGTAACGGCTTCTTATGAAAAATATCTACAAACACAACAGTGTTAATGCTAATAAAGATTAGATATCTCAAGTAAAAGTTAATATATGTTACTTTTCTGAAGGTTATATTGAGATTATATTTGACAAAGATTACAGAGAGAGAGAGAGAGAGAGAGAGAGAGAGAGAGAGAGAGAGAGCGACAGAGAGATAGAGAGAAGTACATGAAGAAAAGCTCAGAGCGAGACAATAAAAAATAAATGATATGAGAAAAAAAGCTGAACTGAGATGAAAATAAATTTTGCAAAATATGCAAAAACTTGTATGTAATATTGTGCAACATTTAACTAGGCCGGTAATGTAAAGTAACACACATGAAACATTCATAAATTTCATGTTATATGCGTTATCAAGCGCCGGCAATTCGCTTATTAGTCTTGCACGCAAGGAAAGACAAAAACTACGGGGAACTTGAGCGGTATGAATTGTTGCCAAAGGCCAAACGTATTTAAATATGCGTTTAGAGTCAGGGCTACTCTACTATTAATCTTGATCGCAGGAGCTTTATGGATGTCTTGTTAAAAATCCATATCATATTTATATTGGAAGGCGTTTAGTATCTCACGTAGTCGTTAGAAGCAACCGAACTTCTCTACTACTTATCTTGATGACCGGAGCTTTATGCATGTCGTGTTGATCCACATCATGTCAAGCCTATTAGCATTTAATAACAAAAAAACATATATCTATCCCTTGCGCTATACACATGATCGCCACATATAGTCCATATATCCGAAAATGAAAATAATTCGAAACGAAAATAAAAAAATGCTAAATGTGTTTGGAAAAATGTAATAAAAAACAAATTTAATGAAGCATAAAAATGAAACGGTAAACGTAATCGCAGTAGAGAAAATATATTTTAAAAAATCTATTGCATAGATATCAAAAAATATATCTTTCATATAAGAAAAAACAAGTACACAATTTTTTTTTTTTTGATGGCGTAATGAGGTGTAAAAAAAATAATGAATTCAAATTAAGTAAAAATAAAAATGAAATTGAGAAAACAATTTGTCTCTACATATATGTATATAAATTAGCAAAGCCAATGGCGGAGAACAGAAAAGTTAAACGGGTATGAAGTCATTTGTTTTTTATTTTCCAAATTAATTTTTTTGCAAGAGATGCATTTATTTCTGCAAGAACCGGAATGAAGCTTTAAAGACCCCCTAAAGTGTATACTTTCTGGGTCAGTGTCAAATTCTAAAGCGATTTTTTTTGTTCATCATCTCTGTCCGTCCGCTGTCCTGCTTGTTTCTCTGCGTAATATTCGTTCATTTTCCTGACCCCGCAAAGTTTATATATATTCTCGATCAACATCGAATCCTTAAGCATGCCTATCTGTCTGTCTGTCTGCCTGTCTGCCTGTCTATGTAATGTTTGTGGTATACATTTTCCTCAAGGTCGCAAGAAAGAAGCTGTCCGTTTCAAATTCGGCACAAAGATTGCAAGTTCTTGTGCGCAGGTTGGTATCGAAATTGAGCCAAAGCGAGGATAAGCTCATAGTACTACAACGCAACTTGAGACCTCCTGCGTACTCAAAAGTACAAAAGATTTCATTTTCTGCTCCTCTCTGAGAACTACAACAGCAAAAGGATTAAGAATTTTAATTTGTATTCTAAACGTTATCCTACAGTACCTGCACAAAAATGGAAAAAGCCGCCCATAGGATGAATATGCAAATTTTTATTATTTTAGCTTATGAGGAAAGAATCAGTTTTTCTACTTTTGACAGCACCGTTCTTCCCAGTGTATGTTGTCTAACTGGGCCGATGCCAACTTGGGTGCAATTTTTTAATGTTTACGATCAGAAGTGCGTTTATCATAGGGAGACACAGAGACGGACGGACAGACATGCATACATTGAATCAGAATTTGATACCGATTAAGAGCGCATAGACTTTACTTTATAGCGCCCCTTAAGTATACTTCTGGGTATTGCCTACAACACATCTACAATATCTCTTTAAGCATTTTACGAGTTGCTTAGGTTATGCAAATACATAAACCATTTACAGCGCCAAGCGGTTAACTTATTCGTTATATTTAAAATAAAGTTCTTTGATAAGTAGGCATCATAAGGCACAACATGACAACCGTACTTACGGCCGTTGATCAATGTTCTTTTTATAAGAGGCAGATATCCATTATGCCTTTTTTCTCCCTCATTCTTTTGGCGTATTATACGCGACCCTTCTAGGGTGTTATATGCAGTTGGTTACGATTTTTCCGCCGTGTTTACGAAGCCGGCTTATATGAGCACACAAGTGTCTTGTAGATCCCGCTGTAACATAAGAATGGTGTGGCAGCATTTCGTCAGCTAATTGGAGCGATTTCTCCTCCATGTCTTGACTAAATACATTAAGTGTCTTTTCTTGGTGTCTGTTAACTAGCAACCCAGCACTAAGTTTAAGAGCAATCTGTCGTTTAATGACGGCAGTTAAGGCTGCGGTTTTTGTAAATCGTATTCTAGAGTGTTTTTCTGTTTTCATTATACAATGTAAAAAATACTTGAACAAAAAGTTTGCTTAAAAAGATTTGTATGTCAAAAAAATAAATGAATGATTGAATGATTAAAAATGATTCAGACGACGGGCGGCAAAAATACAGTTACATAAGTGTTAAAGGGGATTAAGGAAAAAACACAAGAAATTTTAGTTAATTTGGTGAACTGGTTGCGAAAGCAGGTACAAACGTCAAAAATATTCGAAATTCGTGTTTGAAAATTATTGGAGAAAGTTTGAACCGAAAGCTAAAGTTCGTTTATAAGATTCTAACTACGGTATTTCAAACAGAAAGCTTGTTGTCGCACTCCCACTTCTGAATGCGGTCTGTGAGTGTGCAAGAGTTTTTATTTGTACAGTAATTGAAAAAAAAAAAAAAATCAAGTAAATTTTGAATACATTTTTATACCCACCACTGTAAGATGGACTATACCCATTTTATTTTTTTCCATAAGGTAAGTAATATCGAAAAGGAAACTTCAGACACCCTAGTGTATACATTCTTGATCAGCGCGAAATTCTGAGTTGATTTAGTCAAGTCTGTCCGTCCGTGTGTCTGCGTCGTGTGTATTGTTTGCACTCTCTTGGTCGCAAAAATTGAAGATATCATCTTCAAATTTGGCGGAAACATTGGAAGGTTCTGCACGCTGGTTGTTATTGAAAATGGTCCCAATTGGTCGGAGCAGAAGCGCGTAGTGGAGTATAAACTGAATGCAACTAGAATGCGAAAAGCATAGTGGTGGGTATACGAGATTCGCCCTCCGCCGAATATCACTTTCTTACTTGTTTTTATTTAACAAATTTCGTATACTTTTTATACAACAAGTGTACATTTACAATTGAACATTTGGACTCTATAAATAAATAATTAAGCACTTATTTGGGTTCTTTTCGCTATTCTCTCCCCTTTTTTTTAACTCCAATCAACGTAGTCATTATATGTCTCTTCGAAATTTTATGTTCAAGAATTATGTTCTTACAAAATTTCTGGCTTTTCTTTTCTGATTTGCACTTGGTTCCCACTTTTAGAACTTCAACAATGGGATGGCGGACATAATATTGGCCTTTAACGTAAGGTTATGGGGCCCCTTTGATTTTTTCTACAACCTTTCAAGTGAAATCAGAATTAAATATAATCATAAAATGTTTTGATCAAGCAAAAAACATAAACTCGCGGCGAAAGTCTCTATTTACAATCCCATCTCCTGCCAATGCTTAAATCTTGCTTACACTCCATAATCGAAGACGGTTAAAGCCTTGATAATTTGATACTCTGAACACATTTCGACTTCTGCAGCACGCACGTACATTGGACTCTGTTAGATATCTTCAAAATAATAATAAATTGTTAGGTGATGAATAATTTCCTCTTTATAATCCCAACCCATTTGTGGTAAAGGGTATATCAAGTTTATCCCGGCGTATGTGACACTGAGAAGAGCTTAAGTTATACTCACCGATCCATGCAGAATCTTTTTCTGAATCGATGTAAGCTTGTCGGTCCGTCTGTCCATTGGGTGTCTTTCAACATAATTTCGATGAAATTTGGTACACTAACATGTTTTGGACGGAGAATATACATTGTTTAAAATGTTTCGGACCGTTTCACTTTGTTCACCACTCTTCGCATAATGTCCTCTTGCAATTTTAAACATTTTCCGACAAAATTTTTTGTGTACACTAGTATCTGAACTTGCTTAATTGAAATAAAAAATTGAAAATCATTCGGATTGGGTCATTTTTTCGAACACTTCCCAGGTACAACCTTCATATGAAAAGTCTTTATATGAATAATGGAGAGTATTTAATGATGGGTCTTGGTCCAGTATCGTATTCTCATTTGTTTCAGTCTATTGGGAATATATGGGAATCCATCGAAATTATATATTTGTTCCCTCATTTTCAATATTTAATGTGAATAAAGCGATTTTTTTTTTAAAGTTTCGGCACAAATTTTAAATTATACTTAATGATCAACACTTTTTATGCTAGATACAAGTAAAAGCGAAAAAAAACAGCTGTGAAGAATGTCAAAAGAAATTTTCGCATGGCGTTATACCCATGTACATATGTCTGCATATTATTTTTAGCTTATGAATATATTGGATCTAATTGGTGAGCCATAATAGATTTTATATTTTCACTTTTTTCTTTTGCTTTTAAGAAATAGTTGCCTTGTGGCGCATAGACTGACTAGAAAGAAATTTCCTGTTCTACATTCCAAGTGGTGCCAAAAAAAGCCAGCGAGAGAAAGGCGGAGAGAAGGAATATCGACTCAATTCAAGAAAAGTCGATAGATATTCATTAACAAATATATTTATATTAATAATATTAATAACATTATGGTAATAAAAATATATAGGTGTAGATATTGATTTAGTTTAATATTTTGAGATTTTTTTTTTCTTTCTAATATAAAATATCATGCGCTCTTAACCAATACGCAACTCATTCAGCGTATAGCATAAGATAAGACCGTTTATTTTCAGTCAAATGATTCATATCTTACATCATCTGCTTTTCATTGTATATGTATTGAATATAGTTTATATTATTTTGAAATATGTATATATATATATATATATATATATATATATATATAATAAGTTAACGAACAAAATAATCTCGTCATCTTAATAAATAGAACAAATAGAAACAATATCTCGGTAACAGTTTAGATTAGCAAATCGCAGATAATGTTTTTCATATGCAAAAGCTTTTCTGCTCTTCTTAAATATTATTCGCATAGGTAGGACGACATTATAAAGGTTTTCTCTTTCTCTTTACGGATGTGGACAACACCCACTTCTATTATACCGATCGATTGAGAATCACTTTCTGAATCGATTTAAGCTTGTCTGTACGTCTGTCCAACTTGCATTCTTGTGTTCAACCGACAGGATACTTTGTTAACTTCAAGTTTCCTAAGCCTAAAGGCAAATGGCTATGAAAATGACTTGGATCGAACCACTTTCCGCCTACTTCCCATCTAACATCTTGTTTTCAAATAACTACATAAAAGCGGGTCATGTTCCACTGCAGTGTTTCTTTCTGAATCGATTTAAGCTTGTCTGTCCGTCTGTCCAATTTGTATGTACTTTGGTAACTTCAAGTTTCCTAAGCCTAAAGGCAAAGGCTATGAAAATCAGTTGGATCAGACCACTTTCCGCCTACTTCCCATCTAACATTTTGTTTTCAAAAGTAATGCAGTATCTAAATAACTGCATTAAAGGAAGTGGTGTGGGGTACATAAAATAGGGCCATGTTCCACTGCAGTGTTTTTACATGTTTGTGAATAAAATTTTTCAAATTTCTTACGAATATTCAAAAATTATTGCATACTTAAATATTAAATATTAACGCGGCATTGACTTTCTTATCAGTTTGTCTACATGTGCTTTTCATTACACTCGTACTATTAATAAAGTTATTATTTAATAAATTTTTGTAATTTACTCTAAACGTAAAAAAAAGTATTAAGAGTGATTACAAAAAGTCAAACCATAAAATTATTATTACAGGCAAAGGCAAAGGGCCGCATTTGCCACTGTCTGTTGTATGCCAACGCAGTGCCTGGTTTTGTCTATTCTTTTATTTGCAAGTAAATGCTAACGCTCTGCAAATATTTCTGATAAAAAATTTTATAATAGTTTCTCGTTAGACTTCGTTAAGCATCAACGTTAAGAGAAATCTAGCGTAATATAAAACGTCTGCACTGTGTAACGATTTAAATGTTACGTAATTTTTATTTCAATGTCAATGGATATGAAAGAAATTTAATCAAAGATAACTTGGTCGTGATTTACAGCCTGATGCGAAATACATTTTAACTATATTAAGAATAATTTAAAGCAGAGCAAACGAATAGAAGAAGAGATCCAGCGAATGCGAATGAATAAATGATCAGCAAATAAGAAACCTAGGCGTAAATTGAACCTAGTCCTATATATCTAAGATAAATGGATTTTTTTTTTTGTTTTAGAAATTTTGCTTATAAAGGATTTGCGTATATACATATATATCTTCAACTTAACATTTAAAAATTATAAACCCAACGATGCCAACAACCAACAAAACCGCCAAGCAACCAGAGGAAGGATTATTTCCACATCCGATTAATGCCAGAATACCATCACCAACCGATCACTTTTTGGCAAATTAGAGAAATGCCTAAAACGCCTTACTATTGCGTGTTTTGACTTGACAAAAATCTTAGTAAAGTAATTGTTCAGTTTGCTTTCTGATGAGCGAAGAAGCGAAAAAGACTCGATGACACGGAACTCATTTTAAGGAAACCGTTGCCTGAAAAGAGATAGTCTGTCGACAGTGTTGACTCACTGTCGACGACACCATTCGTGTCTACTATGATTCATCAAAGACCTGAAATTTACTACACGATCAGCGATTAAATGATCAGCCAGCCGCCGACAAAAGTCGAACGTTCAAAATGACAATCAAAAAGATTCTCGCTAAAGAATAAGGCTTTAGTGTTGCTGATTGATAAAGACTCGTCAATTTTTTTTTCAAACGAATTCAAACTGTTTGCCTTATCACTATGGAGAAGGAAGATGTTATCCGGATACCCAAAAAAAAGCAATTTTTACCAACCAAGTGCAAGTCAGATCATTTATGAAGAGAATAAACGGTAGGCGGAATCTTAGTATATCCCAGACATACTCTCAATTTTCACTTTCGCTCTGCAAGGCAGTTTGAAAGAGAAAGGCAATTAAGAAAAAAGCTAAGTAAGTTTACTTTTAAGGTAAGTAGTTGAAGAATATGAATATGAAACCTGCTAAGACTGACGTAACTCCTCACTATGCCTATGCTAGATTCCAATTTTCAAGCGGAGATTGAGAGACGAATAGATGATAATCGAATACACGGATAAATAGACGGATGGAAGGACGGACGAATAAACTTTTTTATTGACCAAAAGTATTTATATTTTACAAATTAATTGACACTCTTTTCGATGAATATAATTAGCACAAACTCCAGGTGAGCTATTATTTCCTCCGCCACAAAGCAGTAAAACACAATAAGACAAATCTCTCAGCCATGATCAAGGCAAGATTGCATAAATCTCTTTCATCTATATATTTCTAAACTTCAATACTAATACGACGAACGTAAGTTTTTTTTAAATTTGTTTTCAAAATACAATAACGTTTAACAAATAACTTAATTGCAAATTTTCACTCTCTCTTTGCACACGCATCAGTCATTAATTAATATACAAAATTTATTTATATTAATCATGAGAGTCAGTGAATATTTTACTATTATTATTATTATTATTATTATTGTTATTATTATGTTTTCGGTTTTCTTCTTTTTCTGCATATTTTTAAATGTTTAACAAAATCGTTGAAAACGTTGGTTGAAGTTGATGAATATATTAAAGAGAAAGAAAATCGAAATATGAAAAATGATGAAAAATTAACATAACATAAAACTATATTATTAATGAGTATTCATTATCATCCGCCAGTGAAAGGTGGTTTAAAAAAAAAAATATATATATATATATATATATATTTTTTTGCTTTAACTTTTTGTAAAAATGAAAATTTATTGCTTATACATATGAAATAAATAAAGATATGTGTGTGCACATGTCATGGAATTGGACATTGAGAAGAAAAAACATGGCTTTTAATTCTAAACGGTTTTTACATTTCTTATCAGCGCAACGGGTATGCTAGGGAAAACTTAATGGCAGCACAATTCGTTATTTTAGGGTTTATTGCACCAAGTGGCACACTTATACTGGTCATGTCAACCGGAGTTTCTATGTGCAATACGCCAGTTATTCTCTTCAGTCACTAAGCGCTTTGATCTTGTGAGAATATTTGCCGTCGATATATCTTTTTCGCATTTACACTAGTTCAGTGTTCTTTGTTTTCCTTGCTTTTGGTGCTGACACTATTCTTGCTTGCCAAGAGCATATGCTTTCACACTGTTAAACCATCTAAATACAAAAAATCGTAATTCGAAAAATATACTTTGTCGCATTCTTCGCCAAAGAAAAGATCGGAAATGTAATAGATAGCGATGGGTGATATTTTAAATAAAATCATTCTAATAATCCAATAAGTCAAAGCGTTCCCATTGGTCGATCAGGTTGTATGTATAGACGGGAAAATGCAGGTGTACTGGATGCTTGTATATATTTTCATCATTTTTGATCATTGCGCTTGAAAGTCATTTATTGAGAAAAATTGGGTGATATATATATGAAATCAAAATATTTTCTATCATGTCATGGCGATACCGTGTCGAAGGAACACTAGTGATTTAGCGGCGACCCCTTTTTGACCTTCTTCAGCATTTCGAAACCGCATGCCAGAGCTAAGCCATGCTGCATCGAGCTGAACAAATGATAATCAGAAGACGCTATGTCTGGTCAGCATCCTGGCTGCGGCTGAACTTTTCATTCGAGTTGCCACAGTATGCTTAACAAGTTTTGCAAAGTACGGCCTGAGCATTGTCATGGAAGAGAATTACTTAGCGTCTGTTAAGCGTTATTGCTGATCTTTTTTGCAACAATACAACGCCGAATTTGTTTAATTGATGTCGCTAGGCATCTGCACCAATAGCTTCATTTGGTTTTAGCAGTTCATCATACATTTTGCGCTAGCTGATCCTACCATATGCATAGCAAATGTATGTGTTCATGACAATTCCGCTTCGGTGTCGACGTGGATGGCTCTCCTGGAGTAATCAATCCACGGCTTTTTGCCATTGCTTTTTTATTGATTTGGTTCGAACGGACAATTTCAATCAATTCTTTTAAACTTTTGAAACCAAAACCGACAATATATATATATATGTATATATATATATATGATGGAGCACTAACACCATAAGCTTCTAAAAGTGTTTGATGCACATCGGCAGCAGACTCCGTCAAATCAAACAACAAAGGTAATGAATATCCAAAATGCAATTTACAGCGTCTGTATATACGGAGTAGCTCAACAATGCTAAATGGGAAATTCTTGTTTTGATATAGAGAAAGGTCAAAATCATCGATACTTCAAATTACTTTATCATTTTCATCAACAAATGTCGCTGCTCAAAATACATGCAGGCATTTATTATATAGAGATTGAAGCCTATTATACTTACAAGCAGATAAGGCAAATGCAATGATGTATTCAATATACCGGCACATTTCAAGGCGGCCTATGAAACGTGCAAATATGTATACTTTCACAGTTTTATTGCAAAATTTCTTGTATCATGTATCGCTAAAATCCAAAACTGAAGTATACGGCATAATATAGTGATTTCAATCTTTGTATTTCCTAAATCAATTACTTGCTCGGTAAAGTTATTTTAAAGAAAATGTTTTTTTTTCTTTTCATAGTCACACAATTAATTAAATGAAAGTAAATTCAACTGTTATCGTGGTAAGACGTACCCCTCCTCCCACCAATCCCCCTCTCCTCAGCCCCTCAAATAGGCCTATATGAAGCTTAAAAAACAACTATTACAACAATTTCTTGTACATTACATATGCAACTTGTAATATACTTCGTGTATTACATACCAAAAACTGTGTGTGTGTGTGTGTGTGTGTGTGTACATATTTTAAAAATTCTCTCACTTGTTAGCTGTTTTATATTTATCTTTTTATTTTATTTTTTCATTTTTGTTTTTTTATTGCCAACATTTTTAATAAGAAAAACAAAAAAGCAAGAGGGAATTTTTTTTTTTTTTTCATTTTCTATACTGCAAAATATATGCTTGGTATACTGCGTATTTGTACTTTGCACAAAGTACTTCTTGTTTGTATTCACTGCTTTGGCACTGTCTCTAAAATATTAGGTCAACCTCCCCATAAATATATACATATATATATATAAAATAAAATAAAATTGTTGCTCTCCCTACTAACACTAGCGCTGCTAGTCAGTTTAGTCATTTTTCTATTGCAATCGCATGCCTGTAAAACAAAACTTGTTGCCCGCACATTTTTACAAACCCTTGTCGAAGGTGTATTAGTTCGATTATCTCATAAGTCACGTCAAGTACTTGCAAATAATACATTGATTAGAAGAAAATTTCGAAATGAAATTAAAAGAAAATACAATCTTTTTTTTTTTTTTTTTTTTTTTTTTGTTTTTAATATATTAAAAAAAAAAAACTCTTGAGTAGAAAAAAAAAAAAAAATTTATTTCAGTCTGTTTAGAACTATTTTCTTCTTCCATCAGTTTCAAATGGTTACTATTCACTTTCATAAGTTTTCATATCCAACTCCGTTGCTTATGGAGTGTAAATGTGTGTATGAAGAAAAAAAAGCCTAAAGCCCATTCATTAGTTCAAACCCCCTTAAGAATTATCTTTGACTGCTTGCCGCTTCAAAAAAAAATGATTTTGAATTTTTTATTTGAAAGCAAAAATTCATGTCCACACATTTATATATATATATATATTGATCTAAATCACAACTTGTTTATCGAAAGTTATCAGATTTACATCAGACTGGGCAATAAAAGTGAAAGGTATAAGTAATGTATAAATAAGAAAGCTACAATTACCTTCACACGACTACTGAACGCCAACCACACATCAAATATGTTTTTTTTTTTATTAACTGTGTATATTAATGAAAAATATGTTGGCCTGGCAAGAAAGAAATTTCCATATTCAATATTAAGTACTCTTGATGAGAACGGATTCATGAACGCTCAACGATCAAATGTTAACTGCGTGCATTATTAAGAAAAAATATTGGGGTGGCAAAAACGTAGTATGAAACGTACTTAATACCGAACAGCTGTTAAGCATCAACAAATTTTTTTTCTTTAATTAAGAAAAATATTCGGGTGGTTAAAAACAAATTTCGGCGTTCACTAACGAGCAGAAGGAAGAGTAGTAGAGAAGTAAGTTTGTTGAATATTTTGTTTAACACCTCCTACATTATTGCAAATATTTATTTCTTTCGAAATTCTTGCAAAATTCTAACTATTGTGGGTGTTCTACACCCATTTTTAAATTTCAATATTGAGAATTAAGTCAAGAATTCATCATACATCAATAAGTTAATGTACAAAATTTAACGCCACCAAGACAATAAGAACATTAGCGCTATCTTTACACTCTCGTAGTAGCGGTAGCTATCAAAATATTCGTCATAACCTTTGCACATTTCTTTTCTTGTTTTCTCTTTCACTATTTTTTCCTCATTTTTCCATTGATAGATTACATTCTTTACATTTTTTTTTGTCAATTTTTTTTTTTTTCCATATAGTTGATGGTGTTTAAGATACAATCAACATGTGCGTATATATATAGAGACATTAGTTCTTGTAAAGAGACAAAAACTCGTACAACAATTGTAATAACGTGTAATGAGCAACTGCAAACTATATAACAGAACAAACGGCGGCGACAATCAGAGTAGATGTCAATTCGAAAAAAAAGAAGAAAAAACAAAGACAAAATAAAAACTATAAAAAACTGGAACATTTGTCGTAATAGAAACGATTAGATTGATATGTACAGTTACAATATAGTGAATATTTTAATGGAAATACATAGAACAGTAACAGAATTTCCCAAATATTAATTAATACCGAAAAAAAAGAGACGAAAACGATTTATGGCCTTGGAAAAGAATAAAACACTACGTACTGAGTGAGTCTGCAGCAGATTCGAGCACTAAATGGTTTCTAATATCTACCACAGATAACAGAGATCCCCTGAAGCTATTTTTATACCTACCAAGCTTACCTAATATGTTCGTCCTAAAATAGATCCTACATCGCCTCAGAATAGATAGATAAAATGCAATTATTTAAAGATAATGAAATTCGTTACGCGCACTTTTTGCACAAAATCCTTCCACTAACTCTTAGCACTAGCTTAGTTTGTTTGTAGAAAATTCACAGTTTTATTTTGGTAGAGATCGCTTTAAATAGCATCTTAATAAATCACTAACTATAGTTCGTAGGACGAATGGATTAAAAATCTCTCTAAATACTATTTTTGGTGTTAGAAAAGGTGATATCCGTAATATCTCGGCTTGGCTAAGTCGGTTTTCTAATATACGCCAATATAATCAGGATAAGCTACAGTGTTTGCTAGTGTATTTCTTCTTCTTCTTTGACATGAGTGTTTTTATATTAAAAATTAACTTTATTCTTTAACTAGTTAACTGCGTATGACGAGGTCATAATCCGTCCATCCGCCCTTCCGGGATTTGTTAATAAAAATTTATCATTGTGAGCGTATATTTGACATAACGATGTATTTTAGAAAATATTTTTGTTAACTCGTTTTTCTAATGTACGCCAATATAAGTAGAGTAAGCTAGAGTGTTTGCTGATGTACTTCTTCTTTTTTTACACAAATGTTTCTATATTAAAAATCAATTTTATTTTTTAGTTAATTGTATCTGACGAATATATAAATTAGGAGCCTTCCATCCGTCCTTGTCGAATTTTCTCACCAAATTATATCATTAGAAGTGCATACTTACCATAATAACTTGGGTTAAAGTTATTTCCTTACAACATAATTTCATATTACACTAACTCTCTATTTGACAAATATACGAGCATATGGCTAATAAAGAGATCGTCACAATTAATTGGTTAATATAAATAAAAATATTTAATTTTTTTGGGGACGAATTCGAACGAGTATATGATAAACTTAAGGAAGACAAGCAGCAATCTCGTATAGACTTACCACAAGTTTCTTTAATTTTCCAAAGGCTCAGCAGGCTCATTAGCATTGTCTTGAATGCTATACAATTTGCAAACCTTTCTGATAATGCCCACCTTAGTCCGAACCGCGTGGGCCTAAAGACCGCTCTTGGCCTCGACCTATACATCAATCGAGCCTAAGAACTTTAAAGATTCATTCTTCTGCAATCGTATAATTAAGAGGTGCTTGGACCTGATTAAAAATAATGTGTGTGCCTACCTCTATTAGCTGTCCAACATGTCAAGAAGTCTTGTATTTTAAAGTAGATTTTATTTAACCAATGACGTCTTTTCTTTTTCGGCAATCTTTTGGCTTTTTCTGCTGAAATCATTGTTCCACGATAATAAAATCTCTGAGTTCCTTAGTGAAAAACTGCGTCGATACTATTACACTCTTCTTGCAAAGTCAGCGTTATGTCACTAAGAGAGTTTTAGGCAGAACGAAACGAATGTTAATCGAACAGAACATGGACTAATTTTAGACGCTTTATCTCAACTGTGCACTTTTATCGCATTAGATCTTGGCGCTAGAAGAGGGGAAACATTTCGCCTGGCCTCATTGGAGAAGTTCGTGGTGAACGATTTCCTTTCAATCACACCAACACCTTATCTTGCATGGCGCCAATCG
The DNA here is from genome assembly GCF_014805625.2 of Glossina fuscipes. Lineage (NCBI taxonomy): Eukaryota > Metazoa > Arthropoda > Insecta > Diptera > Glossinidae > Glossina > Glossina fuscipes. The sequence goes on from NW_024005098.1 coordinate 14,562, forward strand.
TGCCTCTGGCTCTATCACCTTTTGCGTGTTCTTGTATCTCTAGGCCTACGATCTTTTCGTACATTTGCATTATACGTGGTTTACACTTTCGCCTCTTTTCAGAGGCTCGCATAGTTTCATCGTATTTGTTACAACTCACTCAAGCGCTACCCAAAAGTCGAGCTTCTTTATGTATTCGTCCTTTTAGTTGACTATACATTATAGTATAACACTTTAATAAACTGCTATAGCTAACCTTTGTTGGTCTATATTATCGATATATTAGACTCATCAGGTTTTTGGCTTATCACGGAATTTAAGTTTTTAAAGGATCTCTGCGTTAATAATGACCAAATTGTTTTTTAATAAAACTTAAGATCTCTTAGTTTGATCTAAGCCGCTGTCTTAACAGACTTCCCCAGCTTTGGGAACAAAAAAAGATGTAAGATCCTGCAAACTTCTTGCTTGACTTGATCTAGCAGTTTACTAAACACCAAGATATTAGATGAAGATGTGATACCTTTTCTACGCAATTCATTCGTTTACAACAACAGTTAGAGGAATATTTACTCGGCCCGTAAAGTATTTAATCAAATTTTTTCTGATTTAAGATAAAAGTAGTTTTTGATCAACTTTTAGCGTAATATTAGATAAGAGCATACGAATACCTAAGAAAAAAAGCCGAGAAGGTAATCTAATCGCATCAGACCAATATATGAAACTTAGTTGGCAGGTTCTCGTTGGCAAAAGAAATCAATCCACATTCCTACATGGAAGCAATAATTTTTTCTTTTGCTTGCAGAATTTTTTTGTGTTATTCCATTTTGAGTTTCATCATCTTAGATGCGTAGATAGTCGAAAAATAATAATAGTTTTTGGGGGCGTCTGAGGCAATGCCCTATCGTAATACTATTCCCTTAAGAGATTTAGTTTTTCAATAAAAACTTTTTTTTCATTTGTCGTAGCGACAGACAGCTGTTGACCTTAATTGTGAAAAACGTTTAAATAAGTTAAAGTTATATGCCCCTTGAGCTTTTTACTAACCTTTGTGCTTTATCTTTAACATCATTTACTCAACGTAACTTCACTCACTCACTCACTCTCTCTCTCTCTTTCTCTCTTTGTCTCTGTCTCTGTCTCTCTCTCTTTCCCTAAACACACATCATATATTGTCGTTTGTCATTTTCTAACCAAGCAAGAGAAGCTTTGATAGACAGACTTGTAATTATTGATGTGTTTGCAAAAAAAAAAACAAAAAAAAAAAAAAATTAAAAATAGAAAAAAAAAAACTTTTTAGTTCAACGACTTTTTACTTTTTTTTTTTTTTTAATTATGTTGCTTTGTTTGTCGTGCAACTTTTTTTCATATTATTTTCCATTCTTGTCATCAATCGCTTAGCAAACGCAAAACGCGTCAGTCAACACAATATCTTTCTTTGTCAGTCTGTTGGTCAACTAGGAAATTGCAAAATACCTAAAACAACAACAATAACAGAAAAGAGAAATTGCAGCCCAAGTATGTACGTAGGCTGCCAAAGACATACTTACCTATGTATGTATATATATTTTAAACAAATATATATATATGTTCACATAATATCTTTTTATCGGTCTCCGTTTAGTATTATGAGGTTTTTATAAACACAAAAAGAAGCGCATTGTGAAAAACGACAAAGCTTTTCTACCTTTTTTAGACATTTGTTTATCTGCGATTACGCATAATTTAGTTTCATACAGTATAGACTGTTTGCAATTTATGTACTTGGTATGAACAGAGATTCCCAAATTACATAAAACTGTCTCTTGTTTACATCTCAAGGAACAGCCGTGAAAATGGCCACTTTTTATGACCATCGACAATGTATGGAATACATATTAACCATAACTCGAAAGTTTCGGCGTGTTCCATCGTATTGGCTCAGGTAGGTCTTGTGCCTCTGATTTGGTTAAGCAAATTTTGAAACAAGTAGTTCTTATAAAGGATCTACGATACCTGCTTATCGCATCAAGCCAATAGGTTGGGGTTACGTAATGCTTTGTTAAATCCGGACATGACAGCTGATTACTTAGATTTCCCGAGCTGGCCCTAACGTGTATTTGTACCAAATTTCAAATTCATATCTCTTATGTTCTGCAAGTATCAGCTTTTTCTGTCGGTTCATTTACTAGGCCTTCTATTTGGCCCTAGGAAATAATTATACTTGGTTTGAAATCCATTTCTCTTATGGATTCCAATTTACAGTTTTTGTGTATCGTTTGTTTGAGATATGATCCTCTTTTATATTTGCTTTCGCTCTCTGTACCCATCAACTAAGGTTACACATGTCAACTTTGAGTTCTTAATCTCAGTGCTTGCGACGGCGAATGTGCCATTAACAGGCGCTGAACAGATAACGTGCAAAGCGAGTCAAAAATATTAAAAATGGCTACAAAATCGAAATAGCTGTCAACTTATTAACTGAGGACATTTTGCTAAAATATTTTTATATCTATCTGGGATCTAGTCGCGTACATCCTTATTGATTTTTGCACTAGTATTTCGAATTTTTCAATAGTTTGTTTGCGATTTGCGTTAAGCGCACCGCCAACTAACTGCATCTCTATATACCCTACATGATGTATGATTATTTTTTTTTTCGGTAATTTGTTATCTATATGTAGTTGGGCCGTATTTATCTGCGGCACTAATACCAGAAATTTAAATATGAAATCGTAATCAGTCCCTAGGCATTAGCGAACATGCATATGGCGGCAATAATCAGTGATCATTTCGACACATATCGCAACACAAAAATGCTTTTTCTACCAACGAAAGTATCGAGTTTTATGTGAAGTGAATCGTATTCGCTGAGAACATTTTTTCTTTAATCGCACGATACAAAAAAATTGGGTACGAAGAGCGTATCGATTTTAAAAATCGTAGACTTAAAATTTCATAGGTATAACCAGGCCTATCATGAACGTTGACTGTGAGACTGAATCACGTTGGCGGGAATATGCGTCTGAAAGAACCAGGAAAGCGCGATTTCCTATTAACTGTTAAATTCTGGTGAAAAGTTTAATATCAAACGGTTCATCAAACAACAATTAATCGATTCGCTGGTCAATAAATATCGGAAAAGGCAACATAAGTTCAAGTCACGAAACCATCCGTAAATAAAACCGAATCGCGGTACACGGTGTCGCTGGGAATTTTCGATTTGATGCCGCAATCTGTAAACAAACTTCTACCTGTAATGCACTGGAATCCATCTGAACTACGTTCGCCTCTATCTGAAATCTACCATGGATTACTATCTCTATTTTTTGGTAATTAGTGGACCATTCGGTCCAGCGCAGCGCTCGGTGTTGCGCACCTTGGCTATGTCGTCCCTACCTGCAACCCACGCCCGTCTGGTCTATATATAGCCGACTGTTACCCTCTATAATCTTATTTTCATGAACTACGATCTCGGAGTTCTGTTTTGTATGTTATGGACCAATTGGTTTTGGGATTTGTGTCGATTGTTCCAATCTGTAATCAATTCGCATCTACCTGAACTACATTCGCTTCTATCTGACATCTATTGTTGACTACTGGACCTCCTAGCGAATCATCGGGCCCAGGTCTGCATTGGGTGTTGCAAACCTTGACTATGTCGTTCCTACCCATGCACATCTGGCCTATACATAGTGGACTGTTACTATCTATAATAATCTTGGAGTCCTTTTTTACAGACCAATTGGTCTCGCGATTTGCTTTCAACTTGTGAAGCCTCTACCTGCAATCCTATGCAATGTGTAATGTTTCGATATTTTGGGGAGCGTTGAGTAGCAATCTGCTTTGTGTAGTTGCTAACACTGGAAACGTAGTAAAGTATGCCTTACCTGCTTGAACGTAGCTCCAAGATGACGAATCGAGAACCAGTCCAAGTTAATTTCACTAAATTCTTTGTCGAATATAAATTAAATCTATTGTTAAAGTTAACTATGTAAAAACATCGCAATCAGATTTAATTTTTTTTCTTCGCATTATTTCTCATAAACTCATAAGTGTTTTCTTTTCATTTTCATGTGATCTTTGCATATAAATGTTATTACAATTCAAATGCATTTTATTTATTTTTTTTTTTTGCTTTAATTTTCAAATCAAATACTTACACCTCTAA
>NW_024005099.1:0-18688 GCF_014805625.2 Glossina fuscipes
AAGAAAATATATATACTTTACAGTGTCTCTGAAGCAGCTCCCTTTTTGGGTGTTGCAAACATTATGACAAAATCATCCATCCTTCGGTGATGGATATACGTATAAAAATAATTTTTTATTTTTTAAAATTCACTTTCAACAAATTATATATTTTTTAAAATAATGTTTCATCAATAGAAAAAAAAGAAACAAAAAACTTCTCAGTTTCCTAAGCGTTAATAGAATGTAATCAACAATCAATTGCTTAAACTAACACCTTCATCTACCCATAAAGCTAATCATTTAGAGCATAGTTGTTAGCAACCGCGCAACTAAATTGCGGTCAGTCATGAGATGAAATTTATCACTTTTTTTTACGACTCGAAAAGTCAAGCGACAAAAACAAAAAGAAGTATATACACTTAAAACCGATTAACAATAATTAAAATTGACATACATAGACTTTTACTGATTTTTTTTTTTTTTTATGTATTTTCTATTTTTGTTACTTATTAACAATGATTTGTAAATTAATTGTAAAATCAAAAAAAGAAAAATAAAAAAAAATAATAAAAAAAAAAAATTAAGGCGAAAACATCTTTTCAGTTTCAATGTGATTGCAATTTCAAAATAAGCATTCAAATTAACAGGCAGTCAAGTCAAGCAAATAACTATTATAAATGTGTAGTAGGAGTAACGGCTTCTTATGAAAAATATCTACAAACACAACAGTGTTAATGCTAATAAAGATTAGATATCTCAAGTAAAAGTTAATATATGTTACTTTTCTGAAGGTTATATTGAGATTATATTTGACAAAGATTACAGAGAGAGAGAGAGAGAGAGAGAGAGAGAGAGAGAGAGAGAGAGCGACAGAGAGATAGAGAGAAGTACATGAAGAAAAGCTCAGAGCGAGACAATAAAAAATAAATGATATGAGAAAAAAAGCTGAACTGAGATGAAAATAAATTTTGCAAAATATGCAAAAACTTGTATGTAATATTGTGCAACATTTAACTAGGCCGGTAATGTAAAGTAACACACATGAAACATTCATAAATTTCATGTTATATGCGTTATCAAGCGCCGGCAATTCGCTTATTAGTCTTGCACGCAAGGAAAGACAAAAACTACGGGGAACTTGAGCGGTATGAATTGTTGCCAAAGGCCAAACGTATTTAAATATGCGTTTAGAGTCAGGGCTACTCTACTATTAATCTTGATCGCAGGAGCTTTATGGATGTCTTGTTAAAAATCCATATCATATTTATATTGGAAGGCGTTTAGTATCTCACGTAGTCGTTAGAAGCAACCGAACTTCTCTACTACTTATCTTGATGACCGGAGCTTTATGCATGTCGTGTTGATCCACATCATGTCAAGCCTATTAGCATTTAATAACAAAAAAACATATATCTATCCCTTGCGCTATACACATGATCGCCACATATAGTCCATATATCCGAAAATGAAAATAATTCGAAACGAAAATAAAAAAATGCTAAATGTGTTTGGAAAAATGTAATAAAAAACAAATTTAATGAAGCATAAAAATGAAACGGTAAACGTAATCGCAGTAGAGAAAATATATTTTAAAAAATCTATTGCATAGATATCAAAAAATATATCTTTCATATAAGAAAAAACAAGTACACAATTTTTTTTTTTTTTGATGGCGTAATGAGGTGTAAAAAAAATAATGAATTCAAATTAAGTAAAAATAAAAATGAAATTGAGAAAACAATTTGTCTCTACATATATGTATATAAATTAGCAAAGCCAATGGCGGAGAACAGAAAAGTTAAACGGGTATGAAGTCATTTGTTTTTTATTTTCCAAATTAATTTTTTTGCAAGAGATGCATTTATTTCTGCAAGAACCGGAATGAAGCTTTAAAGACCCCCTAAAGTGTATACTTTCTGGGTCAGTGTCAAATTCTAAAGCGATTTTTTTTGTTCATCATCTCTGTCCGTCCGCTGTCCTGCTTGTTTCTCTGCGTAATATTCGTTCATTTTCCTGACCCCGCAAAGTTTATATATATTCTCGATCAACATCGAATCCTTAAGCATGCCTATCTGTCTGTCTGTCTGCCTGTCTGCCTGTCTATGTAATGTTTGTGGTATACATTTTCCTCAAGGTCGCAAGAAAGAAGCTGTCCGTTTCAAATTCGGCACAAAGATTGCAAGTTCTTGTGCGCAGGTTGGTATCGAAATTGAGCCAAAGCGAGGATAAGCTCATAGTACTACAACGCAACTTGAGACCTCCTGCGTACTCAAAAGTACAAAAGATTTCATTTTCTGCTCCTCTCTGAGAACTACAACAGCAAAAGGATTAAGAATTTTAATTTGTATTCTAAACGTTATCCTACAGTACCTGCACAAAAATGGAAAAAGCCGCCCATAGGATGAATATGCAAATTTTTATTATTTTAGCTTATGAGGAAAGAATCAGTTTTTCTACTTTTGACAGCACCGTTCTTCCCAGTGTATGTTGTCTAACTGGGCCGATGCCAACTTGGGTGCAATTTTTTAATGTTTACGATCAGAAGTGCGTTTATCATAGGGAGACACAGAGACGGACGGACAGACATGCATACATTGAATCAGAATTTGATACCGATTAAGAGCGCATAGACTTTACTTTATAGCGCCCCTTAAGTATACTTCTGGGTATTGCCTACAACACATCTACAATATCTCTTTAAGCATTTTACGAGTTGCTTAGGTTATGCAAATACATAAACCATTTACAGCGCCAAGCGGTTAACTTATTCGTTATATTTAAAATAAAGTTCTTTGATAAGTAGGCATCATAAGGCACAACATGACAACCGTACTTACGGCCGTTGATCAATGTTCTTTTTATAAGAGGCAGATATCCATTATGCCTTTTTTCTCCCTCATTCTTTTGGCGTATTATACGCGACCCTTCTAGGGTGTTATATGCAGTTGGTTACGATTTTTCCGCCGTGTTTACGAAGCCGGCTTATATGAGCACACAAGTGTCTTGTAGATCCCGCTGTAACATAAGAATGGTGTGGCAGCATTTCGTCAGCTAATTGGAGCGATTTCTCCTCCATGTCTTGACTAAATACATTAAGTGTCTTTTCTTGGTGTCTGTTAACTAGCAACCCAGCACTAAGTTTAAGAGCAATCTGTCGTTTAATGACGGCAGTTAAGGCTGCGGTTTTTGTAAATCGTATTCTAGAGTGTTTTTCTGTTTTCATTATACAATGTAAAAAATACTTGAACAAAAAGTTTGCTTAAAAAGATTTGTATGTCAAAAAAATAAATGAATGATTGAATGATTAAAAATGATTCAGACGACGGGCGGCAAAAATACAGTTACATAAGTGTTAAAGGGGATTAAGGAAAAAACACAAGAAATTTTAGTTAATTTGGTGAACTGGTTGCGAAAGCAGGTACAAACGTCAAAAATATTCGAAATTCGTGTTTGAAAATTATTGGAGAAAGTTTGAACCGAAAGCTAAAGTTCGTTTATAAGATTCTAACTACGGTATTTCAAACAGAAAGCTTGTTGTCGCACTCCCACTTCTGAATGCGGTCTGTGAGTGTGCAAGAGTTTTTATTTGTACAGTAATTGAAAAAAAAAAAAAAATCAAGTAAATTTTGAATACATTTTTATACCCACCACTGTAAGATGGACTATACCCATTTTATTTTTTTCCATAAGGTAAGTAATATCGAAAAGGAAACTTCAGACACCCTAGTGTATACATTCTTGATCAGCGCGAAATTCTGAGTTGATTTAGTCAAGTCTGTCCGTCCGTGTGTCTGCGTCGTGTGTATTGTTTGCACTCTCTTGGTCGCAAAAATTGAAGATATCATCTTCAAATTTGGCGGAAACATTGGAAGGTTCTGCACGCTGGTTGTTATTGAAAATGGTCCCAATTGGTCGGAGCAGAAGCGCGTAGTGGAGTATAAACTGAATGCAACTAGAATGCGAAAAGCATAGTGGTGGGTATACGAGATTCGCCCTCCGCCGAATATCACTTTCTTACTTGTTTTTATTTAACAAATTTCGTATACTTTTTATACAACAAGTGTACATTTACAATTGAACATTTGGACTCTATAAATAAATAATTAAGCACTTATTTGGGTTCTTTTCGCTATTCTCTCCCCTTTTTTTTAACTCCAATCAACGTAGTCATTATATGTCTCTTCGAAATTTTATGTTCAAGAATTATGTTCTTACAAAATTTCTGGCTTTTCTTTTCTGATTTGCACTTGGTTCCCACTTTTAGAACTTCAACAATGGGATGGCGGACATAATATTGGCCTTTAACGTAAGGTTATGGGGCCCCTTTGATTTTTTCTACAACCTTTCAAGTGAAATCAGAATTAAATATAATCATAAAATGTTTTGATCAAGCAAAAAACATAAACTCGCGGCGAAAGTCTCTATTTACAATCCCATCTCCTGCCAATGCTTAAATCTTGCTTACACTCCATAATCGAAGACGGTTAAAGCCTTGATAATTTGATACTCTGAACACATTTCGACTTCTGCAGCACGCACGTACATTGGACTCTGTTAGATATCTTCAAAATAATAATAAATTGTTAGGTGATGAATAATTTCCTCTTTATAATCCCAACCCATTTGTGGTAAAGGGTATATCAAGTTTATCCCGGCGTATGTGACACTGAGAAGAGCTTAAGTTATACTCACCGATCCATGCAGAATCTTTTTCTGAATCGATGTAAGCTTGTCGGTCCGTCTGTCCATTGGGTGTCTTTCAACATAATTTCGATGAAATTTGGTACACTAACATGTTTTGGACGGAGAATATACATTGTTTAAAATGTTTCGGACCGTTTCACTTTGTTCACCACTCTTCGCATAATGTCCTCTTGCAATTTTAAACATTTTCCGACAAAATTTTTTGTGTACACTAGTATCTGAACTTGCTTAATTGAAATAAAAAATTGAAAATCATTCGGATTGGGTCATTTTTTCGAACACTTCCCAGGTACAACCTTCATATGAAAAGTCTTTATATGAATAATGGAGAGTATTTAATGATGGGTCTTGGTCCAGTATCGTATTCTCATTTGTTTCAGTCTATTGGGAATATATGGGAATCCATCGAAATTATATATTTGTTCCCTCATTTTCAATATTTAATGTGAATAAAGCGATTTTTTTTTTAAAGTTTCGGCACAAATTTTAAATTATACTTAATGATCAACACTTTTTATGCTAGATACAAGTAAAAGCGAAAAAAAACAGCTGTGAAGAATGTCAAAAGAAATTTTCGCATGGCGTTATACCCATGTACATATGTCTGCATATTATTTTTAGCTTATGAATATATTGGATCTAATTGGTGAGCCATAATAGATTTTATATTTTCACTTTTTTCTTTTGCTTTTAAGAAATAGTTGCCTTGTGGCGCATAGACTGACTAGAAAGAAATTTCCTGTTCTACATTCCAAGTGGTGCCAAAAAAAGCCAGCGAGAGAAAGGCGGAGAGAAGGAATATCGACTCAATTCAAGAAAAGTCGATAGATATTCATTAACAAATATATTTATATTAATAATATTAATAACATTATGGTAATAAAAATATATAGGTGTAGATATTGATTTAGTTTAATATTTTGAGATTTTTTTTTTCTTTCTAATATAAAATATCATGCGCTCTTAACCAATACGCAACTCATTCAGCGTATAGCATAAGATAAGACCGTTTATTTTCAGTCAAATGATTCATATCTTACATCATCTGCTTTTCATTGTATATGTATTGAATATAGTTTATATTATTTTGAAATATGTATATATATATATATATATATATATATATATATATAATAAGTTAACGAACAAAATAATCTCGTCATCTTAATAAATAGAACAAATAGAAACAATATCTCGGTAACAGTTTAGATTAGCAAATCGCAGATAATGTTTTTCATATGCAAAAGCTTTTCTGCTCTTCTTAAATATTATTCGCATAGGTAGGACGACATTATAAAGGTTTTCTCTTTCTCTTTACGGATGTGGACAACACCCACTTCTATTATACCGATCGATTGAGAATCACTTTCTGAATCGATTTAAGCTTGTCTGTACGTCTGTCCAACTTGCATTCTTGTGTTCAACCGACAGGATACTTTGTTAACTTCAAGTTTCCTAAGCCTAAAGGCAAATGGCTATGAAAATGACTTGGATCGAACCACTTTCCGCCTACTTCCCATCTAACATCTTGTTTTCAAATAACTACATAAAAGCGGGTCATGTTCCACTGCAGTGTTTCTTTCTGAATCGATTTAAGCTTGTCTGTCCGTCTGTCCAATTTGTATGTACTTTGGTAACTTCAAGTTTCCTAAGCCTAAAGGCAAAGGCTATGAAAATCAGTTGGATCAGACCACTTTCCGCCTACTTCCCATCTAACATTTTGTTTTCAAAAGTAATGCAGTATCTAAATAACTGCATTAAAGGAAGTGGTGTGGGGTACATAAAATAGGGCCATGTTCCACTGCAGTGTTTTTACATGTTTGTGAATAAAATTTTTCAAATTTCTTACGAATATTCAAAAATTATTGCATACTTAAATATTAAATATTAACGCGGCATTGACTTTCTTATCAGTTTGTCTACATGTGCTTTTCATTACACTCGTACTATTAATAAAGTTATTATTTAATAAATTTTTGTAATTTACTCTAAACGTAAAAAAAAGTATTAAGAGTGATTACAAAAAGTCAAACCATAAAATTATTATTACAGGCAAAGGCAAAGGGCCGCATTTGCCACTGTCTGTTGTATGCCAACGCAGTGCCTGGTTTTGTCTATTCTTTTATTTGCAAGTAAATGCTAACGCTCTGCAAATATTTCTGATAAAAAATTTTATAATAGTTTCTCGTTAGACTTCGTTAAGCATCAACGTTAAGAGAAATCTAGCGTAATATAAAACGTCTGCACTGTGTAACGATTTAAATGTTACGTAATTTTTATTTCAATGTCAATGGATATGAAAGAAATTTAATCAAAGATAACTTGGTCGTGATTTACAGCCTGATGCGAAATACATTTTAACTATATTAAGAATAATTTAAAGCAGAGCAAACGAATAGAAGAAGAGATCCAGCGAATGCGAATGAATAAATGATCAGCAAATAAGAAACCTAGGCGTAAATTGAACCTAGTCCTATATATCTAAGATAAATGGATTTTTTTTTTTGTTTTAGAAATTTTGCTTATAAAGGATTTGCGTATATACATATATATCTTCAACTTAACATTTAAAAATTATAAACCCAACGATGCCAACAACCAACAAAACCGCCAAGCAACCAGAGGAAGGATTATTTCCACATCCGATTAATGCCAGAATACCATCACCAACCGATCACTTTTTGGCAAATTAGAGAAATGCCTAAAACGCCTTACTATTGCGTGTTTTGACTTGACAAAAATCTTAGTAAAGTAATTGTTCAGTTTGCTTTCTGATGAGCGAAGAAGCGAAAAAGACTCGATGACACGGAACTCATTTTAAGGAAACCGTTGCCTGAAAAGAGATAGTCTGTCGACAGTGTTGACTCACTGTCGACGACACCATTCGTGTCTACTATGATTCATCAAAGACCTGAAATTTACTACACGATCAGCGATTAAATGATCAGCCAGCCGCCGACAAAAGTCGAACGTTCAAAATGACAATCAAAAAGATTCTCGCTAAAGAATAAGGCTTTAGTGTTGCTGATTGATAAAGACTCGTCAATTTTTTTTTCAAACGAATTCAAACTGTTTGCCTTATCACTATGGAGAAGGAAGATGTTATCCGGATACCCAAAAAAAAGCAATTTTTACCAACCAAGTGCAAGTCAGATCATTTATGAAGAGAATAAACGGTAGGCGGAATCTTAGTATATCCCAGACATACTCTCAATTTTCACTTTCGCTCTGCAAGGCAGTTTGAAAGAGAAAGGCAATTAAGAAAAAAGCTAAGTAAGTTTACTTTTAAGGTAAGTAGTTGAAGAATATGAATATGAAACCTGCTAAGACTGACGTAACTCCTCACTATGCCTATGCTAGATTCCAATTTTCAAGCGGAGATTGAGAGACGAATAGATGATAATCGAATACACGGATAAATAGACGGATGGAAGGACGGACGAATAAACTTTTTTATTGACCAAAAGTATTTATATTTTACAAATTAATTGACACTCTTTTCGATGAATATAATTAGCACAAACTCCAGGTGAGCTATTATTTCCTCCGCCACAAAGCAGTAAAACACAATAAGACAAATCTCTCAGCCATGATCAAGGCAAGATTGCATAAATCTCTTTCATCTATATATTTCTAAACTTCAATACTAATACGACGAACGTAAGTTTTTTTTAAATTTGTTTTCAAAATACAATAACGTTTAACAAATAACTTAATTGCAAATTTTCACTCTCTCTTTGCACACGCATCAGTCATTAATTAATATACAAAATTTATTTATATTAATCATGAGAGTCAGTGAATATTTTACTATTATTATTATTATTATTATTATTGTTATTATTATGTTTTCGGTTTTCTTCTTTTTCTGCATATTTTTAAATGTTTAACAAAATCGTTGAAAACGTTGGTTGAAGTTGATGAATATATTAAAGAGAAAGAAAATCGAAATATGAAAAATGATGAAAAATTAACATAACATAAAACTATATTATTAATGAGTATTCATTATCATCCGCCAGTGAAAGGTGGTTTAAAAAAAAAAATATATATATATATATATATATATTTTTTTGCTTTAACTTTTTGTAAAAATGAAAATTTATTGCTTATACATATGAAATAAATAAAGATATGTGTGTGCACATGTCATGGAATTGGACATTGAGAAGAAAAAACATGGCTTTTAATTCTAAACGGTTTTTACATTTCTTATCAGCGCAACGGGTATGCTAGGGAAAACTTAATGGCAGCACAATTCGTTATTTTAGGGTTTATTGCACCAAGTGGCACACTTATACTGGTCATGTCAACCGGAGTTTCTATGTGCAATACGCCAGTTATTCTCTTCAGTCACTAAGCGCTTTGATCTTGTGAGAATATTTGCCGTCGATATATCTTTTTCGCATTTACACTAGTTCAGTGTTCTTTGTTTTCCTTGCTTTTGGTGCTGACACTATTCTTGCTTGCCAAGAGCATATGCTTTCACACTGTTAAACCATCTAAATACAAAAAATCGTAATTCGAAAAATATACTTTGTCGCATTCTTCGCCAAAGAAAAGATCGGAAATGTAATAGATAGCGATGGGTGATATTTTAAATAAAATCATTCTAATAATCCAATAAGTCAAAGCGTTCCCATTGGTCGATCAGGTTGTATGTATAGACGGGAAAATGCAGGTGTACTGGATGCTTGTATATATTTTCATCATTTTTGATCATTGCGCTTGAAAGTCATTTATTGAGAAAAATTGGGTGATATATATATGAAATCAAAATATTTTCTATCATGTCATGGCGATACCGTGTCGAAGGAACACTAGTGATTTAGCGGCGACCCCTTTTTGACCTTCTTCAGCATTTCGAAACCGCATGCCAGAGCTAAGCCATGCTGCATCGAGCTGAACAAATGATAATCAGAAGACGCTATGTCTGGTCAGCATCCTGGCTGCGGCTGAACTTTTCATTCGAGTTGCCACAGTATGCTTAACAAGTTTTGCAAAGTACGGCCTGAGCATTGTCATGGAAGAGAATTACTTAGCGTCTGTTAAGCGTTATTGCTGATCTTTTTTGCAACAATACAACGCCGAATTTGTTTAATTGATGTCGCTAGGCATCTGCACCAATAGCTTCATTTGGTTTTAGCAGTTCATCATACATTTTGCGCTAGCTGATCCTACCATATGCATAGCAAATGTATGTGTTCATGACAATTCCGCTTCGGTGTCGACGTGGATGGCTCTCCTGGAGTAATCAATCCACGGCTTTTTGCCATTGCTTTTTTATTGATTTGGTTCGAACGGACAATTTCAATCAATTCTTTTAAACTTTTGAAACCAAAACCGACAATATATATATATATGTATATATATATATATGATGGAGCACTAACACCATAAGCTTCTAAAAGTGTTTGATGCACATCGGCAGCAGACTCCGTCAAATCAAACAACAAAGGTAATGAATATCCAAAATGCAATTTACAGCGTCTGTATATACGGAGTAGCTCAACAATGCTAAATGGGAAATTCTTGTTTTGATATAGAGAAAGGTCAAAATCATCGATACTTCAAATTACTTTATCATTTTCATCAACAAATGTCGCTGCTCAAAATACATGCAGGCATTTATTATATAGAGATTGAAGCCTATTATACTTACAAGCAGATAAGGCAAATGCAATGATGTATTCAATATACCGGCACATTTCAAGGCGGCCTATGAAACGTGCAAATATGTATACTTTCACAGTTTTATTGCAAAATTTCTTGTATCATGTATCGCTAAAATCCAAAACTGAAGTATACGGCATAATATAGTGATTTCAATCTTTGTATTTCCTAAATCAATTACTTGCTCGGTAAAGTTATTTTAAAGAAAATGTTTTTTTTTCTTTTCATAGTCACACAATTAATTAAATGAAAGTAAATTCAACTGTTATCGTGGTAAGACGTACCCCTCCTCCCACCAATCCCCCTCTCCTCAGCCCCTCAAATAGGCCTATATGAAGCTTAAAAAACAACTATTACAACAATTTCTTGTACATTACATATGCAACTTGTAATATACTTCGTGTATTACATACCAAAAACTGTGTGTGTGTGTGTGTGTGTGTGTGTACATATTTTAAAAATTCTCTCACTTGTTAGCTGTTTTATATTTATCTTTTTATTTTATTTTTTCATTTTTGTTTTTTTATTGCCAACATTTTTAATAAGAAAAACAAAAAAGCAAGAGGGAATTTTTTTTTTTTTTTCATTTTCTATACTGCAAAATATATGCTTGGTATACTGCGTATTTGTACTTTGCACAAAGTACTTCTTGTTTGTATTCACTGCTTTGGCACTGTCTCTAAAATATTAGGTCAACCTCCCCATAAATATATACATATATATATATAAAATAAAATAAAATTGTTGCTCTCCCTACTAACACTAGCGCTGCTAGTCAGTTTAGTCATTTTTCTATTGCAATCGCATGCCTGTAAAACAAAACTTGTTGCCCGCACATTTTTACAAACCCTTGTCGAAGGTGTATTAGTTCGATTATCTCATAAGTCACGTCAAGTACTTGCAAATAATACATTGATTAGAAGAAAATTTCGAAATGAAATTAAAAGAAAATACAATCTTTTTTTTTTTTTTTTTTTTTTTTTTGTTTTTAATATATTAAAAAAAAAAAACTCTTGAGTAGAAAAAAAAAAAAAAATTTATTTCAGTCTGTTTAGAACTATTTTCTTCTTCCATCAGTTTCAAATGGTTACTATTCACTTTCATAAGTTTTCATATCCAACTCCGTTGCTTATGGAGTGTAAATGTGTGTATGAAGAAAAAAAAGCCTAAAGCCCATTCATTAGTTCAAACCCCCTTAAGAATTATCTTTGACTGCTTGCCGCTTCAAAAAAAAATGATTTTGAATTTTTTATTTGAAAGCAAAAATTCATGTCCACACATTTATATATATATATATATTGATCTAAATCACAACTTGTTTATCGAAAGTTATCAGATTTACATCAGACTGGGCAATAAAAGTGAAAGGTATAAGTAATGTATAAATAAGAAAGCTACAATTACCTTCACACGACTACTGAACGCCAACCACACATCAAATATGTTTTTTTTTTATTAACTGTGTATATTAATGAAAAATATGTTGGCCTGGCAAGAAAGAAATTTCCATATTCAATATTAAGTACTCTTGATGAGAACGGATTCATGAACGCTCAACGATCAAATGTTAACTGCGTGCATTATTAAGAAAAAATATTGGGGTGGCAAAAACGTAGTATGAAACGTACTTAATACCGAACAGCTGTTAAGCATCAACAAATTTTTTTTCTTTAATTAAGAAAAATATTCGGGTGGTTAAAAACAAATTTCGGCGTTCACTAACGAGCAGAAGGAAGAGTAGTAGAGAAGTAAGTTTGTTGAATATTTTGTTTAACACCTCCTACATTATTGCAAATATTTATTTCTTTCGAAATTCTTGCAAAATTCTAACTATTGTGGGTGTTCTACACCCATTTTTAAATTTCAATATTGAGAATTAAGTCAAGAATTCATCATACATCAATAAGTTAATGTACAAAATTTAACGCCACCAAGACAATAAGAACATTAGCGCTATCTTTACACTCTCGTAGTAGCGGTAGCTATCAAAATATTCGTCATAACCTTTGCACATTTCTTTTCTTGTTTTCTCTTTCACTATTTTTTCCTCATTTTTCCATTGATAGATTACATTCTTTACATTTTTTTTTGTCAATTTTTTTTTTTTCCATATAGTTGATGGTGTTTAAGATACAATCAACATGTGCGTATATATATAGAGACATTAGTTCTTGTAAAGAGACAAAAACTCGTACAACAATTGTAATAACGTGTAATGAGCAACTGCAAACTATATAACAGAACAAACGGCGGCGACAATCAGAGTAGATGTCAATTCGAAAAAAAAGAAGAAAAAACAAAGACAAAATAAAAACTATAAAAAACTGGAACATTTGTCGTAATAGAAACGATTAGATTGATATGTACAGTTACAATATAGTGAATATTTTAATGGAAATACATAGAACAGTAACAGAATTTCCCAAATATTAATTAATACCGAAAAAAAAGAGACGAAAACGATTTATGGCCTTGGAAAAGAATAAAACACTACGTACTGAGTGAGTCTGCAGCAGATTCGAGCACTAAATGGTTTCTAATATCTACCACAGATAACAGAGATCCCCTGAAGCTATTTTTATACCTACCAAGCTTACCTAATATGTTCGTCCTAAAATAGATCCTACATCGCCTCAGAATAGATAGATAAAATGCAATTATTTAAAGATAATGAAATTCGTTACGCGCACTTTTTGCACAAAATCCTTCCACTAACTCTTAGCACTAGCTTAGTTTGTTTGTAGAAAATTCACAGTTTTATTTTGGTAGAGATCGCTTTAAATAGCATCTTAATAAATCACTAACTATAGTTCGTAGGACGAATGGATTAAAAATCTCTCTAAATACTATTTTTGGTGTTAGAAAAGGTGATATCCGTAATATCTCGGCTTGGCTAAGTCGGTTTTCTAATATACGCCAATATAATCAGGATAAGCTACAGTGTTTGCTAGTGTATTTCTTCTTCTTCTTTGACATGAGTGTTTTTATATTAAAAATTAACTTTATTCTTTAACTAGTTAACTGCGTATGACGAGGTCATAATCCGTCCATCCGCCCTTCCGGGATTTGTTAATAAAAATTTATCATTGTGAGCGTATATTTGACATAACGATGTATTTTAGAAAATATTTTTGTTAACTCGTTTTTCTAATGTACGCCAATATAAGTAGAGTAAGCTAGAGTGTTTGCTGATGTACTTCTTCTTTTTTTACACAAATGTTTCTATATTAAAAATCAATTTTATTTTTTAGTTAATTGTATCTGACGAATATATAAATTAGGAGCCTTCCATCCGTCCTTGTCGAATTTTCTCACCAAATTATATCATTAGAAGTGCATACTTACCATAATAACTTGGGTTAAAGTTATTTCCTTACAACATAATTTCATATTACACTAACTCTCTATTTGACAAATATACGAGCATATGGCTAATAAAGAGATCGTCACAATTAATTGGTTAATATAAATAAAAATATTTAATTTTTTTGGGGACGAATTCGAACGAGTATATGATAAACTTAAGGAAGACAAGCAGCAATCTCGTATAGACTTACCACAAGTTTCTTTAATTTTCCAAAGGCTCAGCAGGCTCA
Organism: Glossina fuscipes; assembly: GCF_014805625.2. NCBI lineage: Eukaryota > Metazoa > Arthropoda > Insecta > Diptera > Glossinidae > Glossina > Glossina fuscipes. The sequence goes on from NW_024005099.1 coordinate 13,956, forward strand.
TTAGCATTGTCTTGAATGCTATACAATTTGCAAACCTTTCTGATAATGCCCACCTTAGTCCGAACCGCGTGGGCCTAAAGACCGCTCTTGGCCTCGACCTATACATCAATCGAGCCTAAGAACTTTAAAGATTCATTCTTCTGCAATCGTATAATTAAGAGGTGCTTGGACCTGATTAAAAATAATGTGTGTGCCTACCTCTATTAGCTGTCCAACATGTCAAGAAGTCTTGTATTTTAAAGTAGATTTTATTTAACCAATGACGTCTTTTCTTTTTCGGCAATCTTTTGGCTTTTTCTGCTGAAATCATTGTTCCACGATAATAAAATCTCTGAGTTCCTTAGTGAAAAACTGCGTCGATACTATTACACTCTTCTTGCAAAGTCAGCGTTATGTCACTAAGAGAGTTTTAGGCAGAACGAAACGAATGTTAATCGAACAGAACATGGACTAATTTTAGACGCTTTATCTCAACTGTGCACTTTTATCGCATTAGATCTTGGCGCTAGAAGAGGGGAAACATTTCGCCTGGCCTCATTGGAGAAGTTCGTGGTGAACGATTTCCTTTCAATCACACCAACACCTTATCTTGCATGGCGCCAATCGTGCCTCTGGCTCTATCACCTTTTGCGTGTTCTTGTATCTCTAGGCCTACGATCTTTTCGTACATTTGCATTATACGTGGTTTACACTTTCGCCTCTTTTCAGAGGCTCGCATAGTTTCATCGTATTTGTTACAACTCACTCAAGCGCTACCCAAAAGTCGAGCTTCTTTATGTATTCGTCCTTTTAGTTGACTATACATTATAGTATAACACTTTAATAAACTGCTATAGCTAACCTTTGTTGGTCTATATTATCGATATATTAGACTCATCAGGTTTTTGGCTTATCACGGAATTTAAGTTTTTAAAGGATCTCTGCGTTAATAATGACCAAATTGTTTTTTAATAAAACTTAAGATCTCTTAGTTTGATCTAAGCCGCTGTCTTAACAGACTTCCCCAGCTTTGGGAACAAAAAAAGATGTAAGATCCTGCAAACTTCTTGCTTGACTTGATCTAGCAGTTTACTAAACACCAAGATATTAGATGAAGATGTGATACCTTTTCTACGCAATTCATTCGTTTACAACAACAGTTAGAGGAATATTTACTCGGCCCGTAAAGTATTTAATCAAATTTTTTCTGATTTAAGATAAAAGTAGTTTTTGATCAACTTTTAGCGTAATATTAGATAAGAGCATACGAATACCTAAGAAAAAAAGCCGAGAAGGTAATCTAATCGCATCAGACCAATATATGAAACTTAGTTGGCAGGTTCTCGTTGGCAAAAGAAATCAATCCACATTCCTACATGGAAGCAATAATTTTTTCTTTTGCTTGCAGAATTTTTTTGTGTTATTCCATTTTGAGTTTCATCATCTTAGATGCGTAGATAGTCGAAAAATAATAATAGTTTTTGGGGGCGTCTGAGGCAATGCCCTATCGTAATACTATTCCCTTAAGAGATTTAGTTTTTCAATAAAAACTTTTTTTTCATTTGTCGTAGCGACAGACAGCTGTTGACCTTAATTGTGAAAAACGTTTAAATAAGTTAAAGTTATATGCCCCTTGAGCTTTTTACTAACCTTTGTGCTTTATCTTTAACATCATTTACTCAACGTAACTTCACTCACTCACTCACTCTCTCTCTCTCTTTCTCTCTTTGTCTCTGTCTCTGTCTCTCTCTCTTTCCCTAAACACACATCATATATTGTCGTTTGTCATTTTCTAACCAAGCAAGAGAAGCTTTGATAGACAGACTTGTAATTATTGATGTGTTTGCAAAAAAAAAAACAAAAAAAAAAAAAAATTAAAAATAGAAAAAAAAAAACTTTTTAGTTCAACGACTTTTTACTTTTTTTTTTTTTTTAATTATGTTGCTTTGTTTGTCGTGCAACTTTTTTTCATATTATTTTCCATTCTTGTCATCAATCGCTTAGCAAACGCAAAACGCGTCAGTCAACACAATATCTTTCTTTGTCAGTCTGTTGGTCAACTAGGAAATTGCAAAATACCTAAAACAACAACAATAACAGAAAAGAGAAATTGCAGCCCAAGTATGTACGTAGGCTGCCAAAGACATACTTACCTATGTATGTATATATATTTTAAACAAATATATATATATGTTCACATAATATCTTTTTATCGGTCTCCGTTTAGTATTATGAGGTTTTTATAAACACAAAAAGAAGCGCATTGTGAAAAACGACAAAGCTTTTCTACCTTTTTTAGACATTTGTTTATCTGCGATTACGCATAATTTAGTTTCATACAGTATAGACTGTTTGCAATTTATGTACTTGGTATGAACAGAGATTCCCAAATTACATAAAACTGTCTCTTGTTTACATCTCAAGGAACAGCCGTGAAAATGGCCACTTTTTATGACCATCGACAATGTATGGAATACATATTAACCATAACTCGAAAGTTTCGGCGTGTTCCATCGTATTGGCTCAGGTAGGTCTTGTGCCTCTGATTTGGTTAAGCAAATTTTGAAACAAGTAGTTCTTATAAAGGATCTACGATACCTGCTTATCGCATCAAGCCAATAGGTTGGGGTTACGTAATGCTTTGTTAAATCCGGACATGACAGCTGATTACTTAGATTTCCCGAGCTGGCCCTAACGTGTATTTGTACCAAATTTCAAATTCATATCTCTTATGTTCTGCAAGTATCAGCTTTTTCTGTCGGTTCATTTACTAGGCCTTCTATTTGGCCCTAGGAAATAATTATACTTGGTTTGAAATCCATTTCTCTTATGGATTCCAATTTACAGTTTTTGTGTATCGTTTGTTTGAGATATGATCCTCTTTTATATTTGCTTTCGCTCTCTGTACCCATCAACTAAGGTTACACATGTCAACTTTGAGTTCTTAATCTCAGTGCTTGCGACGGCGAATGTGCCATTAACAGGCGCTGAACAGATAACGTGCAAAGCGAGTCAAAAATATTAAAAATGGCTACAAAATCGAAATAGCTGTCAACTTATTAACTGAGGACATTTTGCTAAAATATTTTTATATCTATCTGGGATCTAGTCGCGTACATCCTTATTGATTTTTGCACTAGTATTTCGAATTTTTCAATAGTTTGTTTGCGATTTGCGTTAAGCGCACCGCCAACTAACTGCATCTCTATATACCCTACATGATGTATGATTATTTTTTTTTTCGGTAATTTGTTATCTATATGTAGTTGGGCCGTATTTATCTGCGGCACTAATACCAGAAATTTAAATATGAAATCGTAATCAGTCCCTAGGCATTAGCGAACATGCATATGGCGGCAATAATCAGTGATCATTTCGACACATATCGCAACACAAAAATGCTTTTTCTACCAACGAAAGTATCGAGTTTTATGTGAAGTGAATCGTATTCGCTGAGAACATTTTTTCTTTAATCGCACGATACAAAAAAATTGGGTACGAAGAGCGTATCGATTTTAAAAATCGTAGACTTAAAATTTCATAGGTATAACCAGGCCTATCATGAACGTTGACTGTGAGACTGAATCACGTTGGCGGGAATATGCGTCTGAAAGAACCAGGAAAGCGCGATTTCCTATTAACTGTTAAATTCTGGTGAAAAGTTTAATATCAAACGGTTCATCAAACAACAATTAATCGATTCGCTGGTCAATAAATATCGGAAAAGGCAACATAAGTTCAAGTCACGAAACCATCCGTAAATAAAACCGAATCGCGGTACACGGTGTCGCTGGGAATTTTCGATTTGATGCCGCAATCTGTAAACAAACTTCTACCTGTAATGCACTGGAATCCATCTGAACTACGTTCGCCTCTATCTGAAATCTACCATGGATTACTATCTCTATTTTTTGGTAATTAGTGGACCATTCGGTCCAGCGCAGCGCTCGGTGTTGCGCACCTTGGCTATGTCGTCCCTACCTGCAACCCACGCCCGTCTGGTCTATATATAGCCGACTGTTACCCTCTATAATCTTATTTTCATGAACTACGATCTCGGAGTTCTGTTTTGTATGTTATGGACCAATTGGTTTTGGGATTTGTGTCGATTGTTCCAATCTGTAATCAATTCGCATCTACCTGAACTACATTCGCTTCTATCTGACATCTATTGTTGACTACTGGACCTCCTAGCGAATCATCGGGCCCAGGTCTGCATTGGGTGTTGCAAACCTTGACTATGTCGTTCCTACCCATGCACATCTGGCCTATACATAGTGGACTGTTACTATCTATAATAATCTTGGAGTCCTTTTTTACAGACCAATTGGTCTCGCGATTTGCTTTCAACTTGTGAAGCCTCTACCTGCAATCCTATGCAATGTGTAATGTTTCGATATTTTGGGGAGCGTTGAGTAGCAATCTGCTTTGTGTAGTTGCTAACACTGGAAACGTAGTAAAGTATGCCTTACCTGCTTGAACGTAGCTCCAAGATGACGAATCGAGAACCAGTCCAAGTTAATTTCACTAAATTCTTTGTCGAATATAAATTAAATCTATTGTTAAAGTTAACTATGTAAAAACATCGCAATCAGATTTAATTTTTTTTCTTCGCATTATTTCTCATAAACTCATAAGTGTTTTCTTTTCATTTTCATGTGATCTTTGCATATAAATGTTATTACAATTCAAATGCATTTTATTTATTTTTTTTTTTTTGCTTTAATTTTCAAATCAAATACTTACACCTCTAA
>NW_024005100.1:0-4567 GCF_014805625.2 Glossina fuscipes
TTGGATCTTTGTTCGATAATTGATAGTTGAGACAGTTTAAAACAAGTCTGCTTTGACCGTAGATGCCATTGCATTCGGTTTGACCGCATTCGTCAATATCTCGATGAATTCGGAGAGTATGATAAACGTTTCCACATTTGTTTCATATTCTTTTTTATAAAAGTATTTCGTGTAGATTCTCTGAGAATCTTATTGAAAATCTTGTTGATAATTGTTAGGATTCTTATCCTTTTCTGTAGTTTTTATGTGTAAAGCTATCTTTATTGGGTCGCACGTAAATCTCAATAACAATACTTTCTTTTGTAATAAACATAAGGTTTTTGCACTCTGTTTTCTAGAAATAAAATTTAAATGGTCAACATAAGTGCGTTAATTGTGTATTCAATTTAGTTATTATTATAGTATATATGTTCATTATTAAGATCCGACCACAGCAGCGGATAGATCGTCATTCAAGTTAATCTCGTCGCCGGGTGAATATGAACCGAGAGCAGATCTCTCTACTATGCCTGGTATGGCTCGATCAATTGTGTCATCGTCCTCATCTTCGTGACTGTCGGATTCATCGCTATCGTCATTCGCTAAAATATGAAAAATTCTTTGTATTTCCACAAATAAATTATTCTTATTCAAAAACTCACCGTCTTCGTCATCAGTTTCTGTGCCAATCATGGTTAATACCTTTCCTAGCGGATGTATATCTGAAGCCGTATTTTTCACATTCTCTAGCTAAAATGAACGTTAAAAAACTATTTTGGATAAATATAGGTATACATATATGTTTATATATTTGGGAATTTTAGGAATGAACGGATTAACGCGCTAATGTATTCGTCTTAAACGGAAAGTCCTACTACCCATGTATGATGTTCTCGTTCATATTTAAGAATTTCGGCTTCTTCATTAATTGGAGCGCCGTCAAACCATATGCAATTAGCTATTGGTGGCTTTAATGACGGAAAAAATGGTATTATCGACATTTGGGTTAAACTATCCGTCGACAAATTATCAAAGCGATTCTGATTGATTTTTGTTTTATTTCTTAAATAATGTTTGTTTTTCTTTTAACAAATAGTGTTGCTGTTTTAGGAGAAAAATGTAGTAATAATCAATAATAGTAGGAATTTCTCTCGCGTCACAGTTGCATTTTTCAGCATCGATCGTTAACCATAACGTGGCTTAAGCTAGTTGCAAATAAATTATATTTTCCACCCAACTAACATCGGACAACTCTACTAATTTTAGCATTAACAGCAGATCGGCAGTATACCGATTAAAAATTTAGCAATTTTTTTGTTAAAGTCAAATGAAAAAATAACAACAATAGCTTTTCGAAGCTGATAATTTATATAAAAAAGAGCGAAAGAATGAAATAAATACGTATATAACTTCGATCTCCTAAAACTTCTTCATACTGATTTAGATATAATTCATGGTAGGATTTTTAAGATATCAGATCAATTGTCTATGTACTTCATGTGAACCGCTGAAGAATCTTATTGTTTAATTTAAATTGAAGTATGTAAGTTTAAATCTAATTAAGTATTCTTTCGTGGAAAAATCGTATTGCTGCTCGTAACCAATTTTCGTAAAGCAAAGCGGACAATTCACTGCAGCGTATCAGTTGTGCAAAGCTAGAGTTGTTAGATGAAAACAATCAATTTATGCTTTCGCTATTCGGTAAGTACGAAATTTTACAACTGGGGCTTTAATCTCTTGTTTTGCATGCAGTGAAACATTTGTTGCTTTTCACTTATCGAAGTATTTGAGTTGGTGTGATGTTAAACAAAGTGGAAAAAAATCTAAAAACATGATTGAAATTACTTGTAACGACCGTTTGGGTAAAAAGGTAACATTCCATCCATTAACGCTGTATTTGATTTTTGCATTTTTCCTCTCCAAGCAAACGTCACGACAAACTTGGATATTGTTATTAATTACAATTTTATTTTAGGTTCGCGTAAAATGCAATCCTGATGATACTATTGGTGATCTGAAGAAATTGATTGCTGCACAGACTGGGACTAGATATGATAAAATTGTTCTCAAAAAATGGTACACTATCTATAAGGATCCAATTAAGTTATCGGACTGTAAGAAAATAATTTCTTGTTTTTTTATACATTGCATGTTCATAGGCTTACATTTTTTGCAGATGAGATTCACGATGGAATGAATTTAGAGCTGTACTACCAATAAATATTAGTTTTATATTGGAGAAAACACTTGTACTTTTTGGATTTTGTACGTAGCTATACATTAATATCGTTATTTTAATAAAAGTTTGTTTTGATTTTCAGTTTTTAAATGAATGGAATTCAATGGCAGTAATTTTGTCGGTTTTTTTTATATTAGTATGTGAAAAGAATGCGGGGAATAAATATAATATTGTTCATTTTGCTAAAGTTTTATCAGAAAACTTTTAAAAAATTGTAAGTGCTCTCATGTTTACTTCTATATGCCCTTCTCCCCCCTTTATATACGCACTGAACGCTTACAAGAAGATAAATTAATTTGCTACTAGTTTAATGTGGGTTAAAATAATTTTGAAACGCAAGCAACTAATATGTGTGAGGCTTTATGAAGCAGTAAGAAGACTACATTAGCAACTAAAATAGAGAAAATCGTCATGTTTCTTGCCCAAGTGATGTAATAAATTTGTCATATATGTAGCGGAGATCCATCATGTATTTATTATGGGTGTGATTAGCACCCTCTGACGAAAACGATGTCATAACTTTGCGTATACGATATTGGTCTCTAAAACGCCCTGGCCAATCTTTTCGCGGTAAGTAAAAGAAAAATGCTAATTCGGCTCGTTGTCTCATCCATGATTACGAAAAAACAATCTACGTATTGATGAAATCGAACCAAAAGTAGAATCGTTGGATATATAAAGAGGTTATGTGAAGTTTCAAATAGCTATCTAAAGACAACAACTAATTGAAAATCTGCAATTTCGATTCAAAAATGTTGTTCTCTTGATTCTGTCAGTTTTTGGGTAAATATAAATGCACGAATACATACGTGTCTACAAATACACTGTAATGATTTTCACTGTGGCTCTTTCTTATAAATCATTGAAATTTTAAAATCTTTTCATTAAAAAAATAAATACCTCAGAGTTTAACGTAACATTTACTTATATATATTTTGAAAAAGCTATTTGCATTTTCGATCATTCTGGGTTATGGCTAACATCGTAGCCATAACGAACAACAAAATTTCAATATTTATTATTCCCGTCCTTAGTAGGATGGATGACTCCCGTTATTTGAGGTAAGAAAATAAAATAAATAATGAAAGTAAAAAATAAAGCGTTTGCAAATCTCCCAAATCCATCGAAAAGAGAATTGCAACCAATTCTCAATTATTTCAATTTAAAAAAAATAAACCCACAAACCATTCTGTATAATTTTCAGTGTTTAAGAACGGCAAGACCAACGATACGAAACCAAGAGTTTTAGCAAATTTCGAAATCGCTTCAATATACTTATCAGCATTCTAAAAGATCTTGCGCATAGCAGAGACTACCACAGCAGCTCCAGCCATAGCACCGCGGTATTCCCCATGCCAGAAGCGAGACGAAGACACATGCCACCAGTTTATCGAATCGGAAAGAGAGATTTATTATTGTAGAAATTTTTCTTTCTGCTGAAAAAATTCACCTATAAATAGCAAGATTGGTTTATCTTTTGGTCCAGCGTCACAATAACTGTTTTGGCTTTTTAACAGGCCACGTAGCCTGGCATCGAATTTTGGCAAACCATGGAGTTCTAGTAAATTTATTAAATATATTCGTTTGTAAATTTATATTGCTTGTTGTCGTTGTAATGTCAGAGAGACAAGGCGCTACCTTCAGCGGCTTTGCTCGGGATATTCCATCGAATCTACGAGCATTCCACAAAAATTATATCAGAAAAAATTTATTTGAATAGAATTTTATTTGGACGTTGAAGGTGTGTATATTAACCAGTAATGTAAAATTAAGCAAGCATAGTTCGGCTGAAATGAGAACATTTTTGGGATAAATTTAGGGAAGAGAGCTAATTGAATGCTAAAGGTAAGCAATAATAGAAAACTACCACGAGTTGGGCGAATTTGCTTCTTTTTTAATAAAGCAACTCGACGCAAATGAAGGCCATCTTTTGCTTTAAAGCAAAATATTTTAAGAAAAAAATTTTATTTTCTGAGGTATGCCAAATGGATGGCACAAATATACAAATTAAAAAAAGAAAATTGCAACTGATTGTTCGGGCAAAGCAACGCATGCGTTAAAGACAAATTCGCGATCACTTTTGCTTGAGCCTTTTGCAAGCTTGATTTTTAACGAATGAATCAAATAAATCGAGTAAAGATCATACATACATATATAATTATCTCCCTGTGTAAGTTCCCTTCTTTACAATATAACGTCGATTTTCGCGTATTCTTTAACCCTAATATATTTATGCAATTTAGTTAAATGAATTTTTTCATTTTCTTTGAGTTCTTAATTTGGTTTTGCATGGTTTTTGGAATTGGATCTTTGTTCGATAATTGATAGTTGAGACAGTTTAAAACAAGT
>NW_024005101.1:0-8657 GCF_014805625.2 Glossina fuscipes
ATCTATCAGTGCAGCCATCTACCGAAAAAATAATGGATTTCTTTTTCCCCAAACTAATATAAGAAAGTCTCTAGCAGGTAGCCCACAAAATTTGAAAAATGTAGATCAACATTTGTTATATCCTAAAGGTAAAACTGTGACATGTCTCTTATTAAACATGATTACTATAAAACCCTGACAATAAATTGAGAAATGACGAATCTTCACATACATCTTATGAATACGACATCATTTATATTGCTGATGAATTAATCACAAATAATATGTTATAACCGAGTTGTTAACATTCATTTTTATGGAAAACCGGTAAAAAAATTTATAATAATTAACTTTTCTACGAGAAAAAACCTAAATGTGAACATTCAATTTAACTGTATTACTTTTTTCACTTTCCATATGGATTAAACCCACCAGTCACATAAAAATTGCGATATTGCTGACGATTGTTTTTTGGCCATTCCATCTCATTAATTTCATATGTGGTTCGGTAAAAGCTACGTATGTATTTATTCATTCTGCGATACTCTTTGAATTTATATTCGTTTTAAAAAACTCATCGATTCAAGTCAATTTGTGTTCTGAGTAGTGCGTGTTTTCTTTTTCGTCTGCGATTTTTTAGCTCGTGCCTTTTCAGGGTTTTTGCAAAAACCGATTATCGCGTGTTACCGTATGTTCTTCTGTTTGCTCTAAATATAATAAAAATAAATAAAAAAAAAAAACAAAAAAGAAAACAAAAATAAAAAATTTAAAACAATTGACATTATCCTTAGTAGTTCCCAAACCTTTTCAAGTGGGTGGTTATCTCCAAAATTACTAAATAATAGAAAACCATAAGGCCCGGGGCCGCCAGATAAAAACTCAAACAGATTTCACCTATTAGTGGACATATCCACCCAAAGAAAAAATATTAAAAATCTGGACTTTCTGGTGTTACCAACCAGTAAAATCACTCCTATTGACAAAACATATGCTGTCGTTTCTTCAACTGATACTAGCATAACAATTTCACAAATCAGTCCTTTTGCTGTAAAAAAAGCCCTAGATAGCATTACAACATATATAGACCCTATCTCGATTCTACGTAATGGGAATTTACTTGTCCGCGCTGAGAACCGGCGCGCAACTGGAAACCTCCTAAAGTCGAAATCATTAGCTAATTTATGTGCTATTTTTGCCAAACTTCATCCCAACCTGAACTCGGTTAGAGGCGCAATTTATGCCCCATGCTTAAAGCATGTGCCGGAAGATGAAATAGTTCGCGAAACGGGCAATCAAGGAGTGACTGAAGTCCATAAATTCACTAAATTAAATGGCGACGGAAAAACCCGCTCTCCTACAGGAAGGATTATTATGACCTTTGATCGGTACCGGTTACCGCAAACTGTTGATGTGGCTTGGTATAAATATAATAATAAAACTCTTCACTCCAAATCCCATGAGGTGCAAAAACTGCCAACGGTCACACCGCAAATAGGTGCACCAGTGCTCCATATTATGCTAACTGTGGTATCTCTCCACATGCTGAAAGCTGTACGCGTAATTTTTACTTAAATTGCAATGATCAGCACTCGGCTTTAGACGAACAATGCCCACGTTTTATACAAATGCGTGAAATTCTAGATATGTAAACAGAAAATTAATGTAGCATGGGCGAAGCGCGATGCAAATACCAGGAATCCATCTGGAACCCAATGAATTAACAAATGTAATACCTACGCCGCTGTCGCCTCGCAAATCGAGCCTAATAAGCCTTAACTCCAACTCCTTCCAATGAAAAACCTGTTCTACCATCAATCAAAAATTACATTGCAAAACCAGTTCCATCACCCGCCAAAGATAATATTAAAAAAACCAAAACAACAGCAAATATTGAAAAAATTAAAACAACAATACCTATCCTAAGGTCTGACAAACTACATTGCTCAGAATCAACAGCTCTCAACTTTACTCAACAAATTACAAGCTGTAATGAATCCAATCTATCATCCCTTAACCAACCTTCAAATAATTCACGTGCGCCGACTCGTTGCACTTCCTATTGCGACCGTTTCGACGGAAACGCTGATATGTCAACTAACCCACCTACCATTCCGTTTCCATGTCACTACAATTGAATAGTGTTTTTAAAATTCTACAATGGAACATTAAGGGACTTCTTAATAATTTCGATGAACTCCGTACACTCGTAAGTGATTTCAGTCCAACCTTTATATCGCTTCAAGAAACCCATTGTAGAAGCTCTTTTAATCCTATTCCACCCAAATCATTTACTGGATATTTCACCAATGCTGATCAAAATTTATATTCTAAACAAGGAGTTGGTGTCTTTATAAAATCAAGTATACCTCACAAACGCATAAATTTCAGCTCAAACATATAAGACGTACCGATACAAATAACCTTAAAAATAAAATTTACAGTGATTTCGCTTTATATCCCACCTTCACAATCGTTTTCTCAACAAGAACTCAACAACTTATTCTCCGTTCTTTCCCGTCCATTAGTTATATGCGGCGAATTTAATAGCTAGAATACCATTTGGGGCTCAACAGTAAACGACAGTCGTGTTTTAGAAAAGGCCTTCATTCAAAGCAATCTCTGCATTTTAAATGATGGAAAACCAACGCACTTTTCAACTCATCATACTTTTTGACATATTGATTTAACATGTTGCTCTCTGTCACTTCTTCCTTTGTTTTCCTGGTCTATTTCTGATGATCTACATAATAGTGATCACTATCCAATCATAATCGATCTTAACCTTTCAAAGTCCTCTGTTACTCCAGCAAAACAGGCCAAATTCCTCCTAGATAAAGCGGATTGGATCAGTTATTCCAAACAGGCCGAGTCATTTCTGAATTCGAAGCCATTTAACGGGAACTGCAACCATGATGCTGCTATTATGTCTAAAGCGATTCGCATGGCTGCTTATTTTTCTATTCCTCAATCCAACAGCTCTTTTAAACGAGCTATGGTTCCTTGGTGGAACAACATGCTCGTTGGTTTTTGAGGAAAAATAAAATAGATCTATGGCAACGCTTTAAGAGATGTCCTGATCATGATCATTTGTTATTCTACAAAAAGGCCAATGCTCAGGAAGGAACTACGAAAATCAAAGCCACTTAGTTTCGAACTTTTTTCGAGAGGAATTCACAGAAATACATCAATGAAAGTTGCCTGGAACAAAATCAACAGACTTAATGGAACTTCAAATATGAACGAAATCTCTGCTATCTGCATTCTCAATGGAACTTTAACTGACGCAGATGAGATTTCTAATTACTTTGGAAAAGTGTGGTGCGAATACCCCCGACAGCAATTTTTTCAGTGCTTTCATCGAAAATAAAAAGACTCCAATTTCTCTTTTAAATTGTATTGACAAGTGTGCTACCTCCCTCGAAAATTACATATCTACCTTAGAACTTGAAAGTTGTCTCTCCAAATCGAAGGGGAGGACACCTGGTCTAGACCGCATCTCCTACCAAATGATCAGTGCGCTGTCTAATTCAAGTAAAAAGAAATTACTGGACCTATATAACACGGTATTCTTGACTGACCATATACCCTACATGTGCAAACTGGCACCAGTTGTTCCAACTTCAAAGTCAAAAAATGTCTGTTTTATCTTACCTCTCAAAGGTATTGGAAAGGTATTATCTTGGTTTCTTGAGTCCAAGAATCTGATAACAAAGAAACCAGTTGGTTTCAAGCAGAATAGAGGGTGCCTCGACGCTCTTTTACATATTGATTATTTTACAAGCACAGCATTTTCCGAACGAAATCAGGTAACAATTCTCTCGCATCGGCGGTTTAAAGCTAGAATCAATAATCATCTCTCTGATTCTTTTCCTCTAATGAATGGCATTCCGCAAGGATCTCCTCTTTCTGTCACGCTTTTCCAGATGGCTTTCAACGAAATTAGCAAAATGTTTTGCCGTGTACCAAGAGTGGACCATTGCCTCTACGCAGACGATGCATATATTTTTACAAAAGAAAAGATAGCACGAAGGTAATCAACATCCTCGAATCTATTGGACGAGAGATTTCCGCATGGGCAAACTCGTCAGGGGCTAAAATTTCCATGAAAAAATCTAAAAAGATTCACATTTGTCGAAAGCAGATTTGCGATGCAGGAAATCTACTGATGCATATTAACGATTTGCCAGTACTAAACGTGCAGACGCTCCATATGCTCGGACTCACTTTTTCCAACAAATATCGTTGGAAAGCACACTGTCTTCGGTTAAAAAATTCTATTTTAACAAGGGTGAATTTCATGTAGTACATACAGTGCTTGGGCACTATTGCTTATCTTACCAAAATGCTTGTTTTAAGCAACATTAACTATGCTTTGATAATTTATGGCAGTAGCTGCAAATCTGATATCAACATCCTCAAGCCGGTCTATCACCAAGCCCTCAGGGCAAGTTTATGGTTTTCGGACGACGCCCATAAATAATATGATAATTGAAACTGGTCTCCCAACTTTAGAAAATAGACTTTATGAGTTAAAAGCCAAAATAGTCCCCTAGCTTCTTAATTCAAACAAATCTATTCGCGGTGATGACGTGAGAAAGATTATTTTTGCGAAGAAAATTCGGAAGTCACCATCTGCAATTGGCTATTGTTTGTACGTCGCAAAGGAATTCGACATTCCCTTAAAAATTTTTCACTATTTTGGTGTAAAACTTCCATGAATTTTGGAAGACTGCTCTTTTGACATTTCGCTATCTATGCACAAGAAAGAAAATACTCCAAATTACGTCTTCAGGAATCTAATAGCTGAAAAAACCGAAGTACTGGAGAGTACCGGTTGGAACCTTTTATACACAAATGGTTCAAAATCTTCTGGTCTGCCTCCTGCTTGTGCCGTGATAGATGCTTCAGGAGAGGTTCTTCTCAATCACATATTTAACAAAAGTACTTTAACTTTCACAACCGAAGTCAGAGCTATCCTTCACGCTGCGAACCTTGCTCATACCGACAGTTTATCTGTATTACAAGTTATTCGGAATCCTTCGACGTCGAGATAGAGCACCGTCAACAAATTAAGAAATATAATTACAACACCCGGCGGAAAAATTAACTTGTTATGGGTTCCAAGTCATACTGGTTTATTGGGATATGAGCGGCCTGATCGAGCGGCTATGTATGCTGCTTCTTCTCCTTTAATTATGGATGATGTTATGGAAAAGTTGGATCGTCAAAGATACATTGGAAAAAAGGTTAAACAGAAAATTACAGAAGGAAATCTGCAATACCATCATCAACATTACTCTTCCATTAACCCTCAATTAACTCCACCTTTATATCCAACAAATGTTGAGAAAACCAAGATCCAAACATTTCGCCTTGGTCATACAATTGCAACTCACTAAGGGATCTTGAAGAAGTCTTCCTCTCCAATCTGCTGTTGTGGACAAACTCTCACTATAAAGCACATTCTTTGCGACTGCGTTAACTTTTCCTTGGCTAGAAGTATTGCATTTGGAACGATTAACCCTTTGAACATTGTAAAATGAGCTTCAGAACAGAATATCAATTCAATATATTACTTTACCGAAACTACTAGGATCGATATCTAATGTACATTTATATAAATCAGAGCCGATAGCCTACTAGTGCTCAATGTCTTGTTTTTAGTCTAAGGATTTATTTCATTAGTCTAAAATTATATTATTATTATTATTAATTTCGCCAGAGAAATAAATTCTAAGACTAAACTCTTAAAAGCAGTAGCATCTAAGGCTATCTATCGGCTTTTATTATAATAATAATAGTATATATATATATTTTAAAAAACAATATACATGCTTTCATTGCATTTGTCAACCTTTTGTTTTATGCACTTAATTACTCTGTGAAGTCACCGCTCGTATTTTAGTTTTAGTATTTTATCATCAGCGAGTACGCAGCCACCGACCACGGGATTTATTGCTTTTATTTTTAATTTAATGTCGAGTGCTAGTTGCTCGTTTTGTCAGGCTTTCTGCAGGATCTGACTTCAATCTTCACGAAAATAAACTTTTAATTTAGGATGAAACTGTGCTTTTGCTACGTTTTAAGGGCTGCTTGTAATATTTGAAGCATTTTTCTCTTCTTGCAATCCTTGCGGTCGGTTTATGATGAAATTCGCAATTTAATTGCACAGATAGTTTCTATAGGTTTAAATTATCCGCTTTTTTGTTAAGAGCAGAGGGAATACAAAATGACTTTATGTGTCGTTATGCTCACGCATTCTTTTGTTTTTAATTAATTAATTAGCAAATTAATGTCGATGGAATTTTAAATTTTGATTATTTCTTAACTATAATATTTTAAGCTTGTTTGATGGTAAAATTCGTCATTTGAATAAGAGTAGATGTAGTGTTTTAACCTCTTATTGTGCGCAACTCTTGTGGTAGGATACGAGCTGATAAACTCAGAATTCAACAAAATATATAAAAAAATTTAAATTTTAACGAAGTTATTGTGCGTGTAATTTGGTAGAAATATTGAAAAGTGCTCGTCTATTAAGACGATGGAAAGATTTCTCTAAAATAAAATGTGGTAAATTGTGTTTTACCAATTGAATCATGATTGCCGAAGTCACGGCGAAGATAACAAGGGCGGCATGAACTTGAATGTATGTCTGTCTAGCAGCGATTATTCATAGCCTTTTCTTTAATACTTACCGTCTAAAGTACGATTCATACATGACCAGAATTCTAATTGCATTGATGGACAATATTTTTTCAATTCTAAACGCATACTACGTCCGTTTGTGTCGGTCGGTGTTAGTTGGATTAAAGATAACTGAAAATAAAAATAAATTACAAATATTATAATACGTTAGATATGATATAAAATTAATATTTAAAAATAACCATGTATAGTTTATCTTCGAACTTTTCTTTTTTATAATAATATATGTTATCGAATTTTTCTCTTTTACATATACAGTTTTTATACAACTCATTGTAATAACATCTCTTTAGATTTAACCTATCGTTGGTACTATTTCTCTCTCGAACTCTCAACTTGTTAGAAATGCTTTACGTACCACGGGTTTGAAAAACATACAACACATGAAACTTGCAAATTCAATTCAATGAATGTTGGTGTAAATAAGTTTATATAAATTAAATGATTTTTGCATTTATCGGCTTTCTGTAAAGCTAATTTATTAACAGTCGTTATGTTAGTTTTTAAATATTAAGCTATTAAGCAAATATTCTTCAAACCACAATATTTTGTCTTGTTGTATGCATGATTTTTATATTACAAGTGCTACACCGACAGTGCATGCTCGTTTAAAAACGTACGCCGTACAAAGATTTCTTTATAAAGTGTCAGTTTTATGGTCGTCAGAAAAGTTGTTTCATTCGTCGCACTGGTGGGTGCTTTCCTAGAATTATTATTAAATGCGTATTTTATTTCTTTACATTTTTTGATTCGAATTGTATAAAGTAGAGTGTGACGAGCATTTATAATTAATTAAGAGAAAATATTATGATAAGCATTTTTACATTTATTTTTAATGAGTGACAACACTCTCGCCCTTCCGTTTGCATATGAATGTAAACATGAATTACAAGTTTCGTTTAAAATAAAATTTTTCGTAGATCGAAATTAAGTATATATAGTATTTTGCTCTTTTACTAAAATTACAATAATATTGTGTCAAGGAAGGGAAATGTCGTGGCGTTTTTTAGCAAAATTCAAAAATTTTTTTTTTATGATTAAAGATTGATTGTATTTTACTAGTTTTCTGGTAAAACCGTTATGCAATCACTGCAAAACTTCTGGACGAAAAACTTTAACAACGAGATTTTTATACCCTGTTCTAAAGTCGGTTTTACACTATTAAGAATTTTTGTAGAAACTTCTCTGACAAGCTTTCGAAATTCTTATAAGCCACTGAACATGTGTGCGGTGCAGCATTGTTATAAAGGAATACGATACTTGATCGATCTAGTTCTTCAGCACTGTTGTTATTATTGTTGTTATTTTTATATGTCATTGATTATTTATCAATAATTGTTTATTCAATACGATAAATTCATAACATTCAATAGTAATTACCAACTATTAGGTTGGGGGAAAAAGAAATCCATTATTTTTATATCAACTTCAGGACTTTATTTAACATGCTTCGGATTGTCCAATTTGGGTCAAATATGCACCGTTTTGTTGTACGATTTGTTGTCATTTTAAAGGTAACTTCAAAATGCCTCTCTCATTGAAGTCCTGGTCTCTATTTGCAAAAAACTCTAGTAGTCGAATTTAGCGTTTGGCCATATATAAGCAACTCATAATAAATAATCCCCTTCCAGTCCCACCAAATGCATAGCAAAACCTTCCTGGTCGTTAGTCCTGGTTTGACCACCGTTTGAAGTGCTTCACCGCTCTTTGACCACGATCGTTTTCGCACAGGGTTATCGTATGCGATCCATTTCTCATCTCCAGTCACCATCCGTTTAAGAAATGGGTCTATCTCATTCCGTTTGGCCAAGGCTTCGCAGATGGAAATTCGGTCCATCATGTTTTTTTCTGTTAATTGGTGTGGCGCCCAAACATTGAGCTTCTTTTTGAATCCAGCTTTGTGTAAATGGTTTAAAACTGTTTTATGGTCGATTTTTAGCTCCTCGGCGATGTTACGACTGCTAACATGCCGG
>NW_024005102.1:0-5883 GCF_014805625.2 Glossina fuscipes
CAAGACATTACTCGCGGTGCGATCAATCCGATTACAGTGAAAGCTAGAATCACCATTCTTTCACACTTTAAAACTGCTGGCATTGATGGCATTTACAAGGATCTTTCCGTTATTAGTCGAGAGCTGATCGCCATACGAGCAATGCCTAACATTGCGATCTCCACCTATAATAACATTTTGTTCACCATCAAGAAAGTCATAATCTCTGAATTTTACCCCAAAACGTTCGTACATCTATGTTGGGTGAAAAGTAGCACGATGCTATAAAAAAATCGATTTAAGATTCATGGTTTTGATAATAAAAATTTCAAAATAATTGTAAGGAATGCGTCTAAAATTGATACCCTTTTTAACTAATATACTAACTCCACCATAGCCTTGATCACGAGATTTAGTGGCTGAAGTATAACTGGAAAAACTTTACCCAAGATGCAAAAATCAATATTATTTGAGTTTAAGCAAAAATCTCAAAATGAAAGAAGAAGAAATCACATTTTAAGTGAGAGAAACAGAAACTAAACATTTAATCATAGCGAGAATTACCACAATAAGAAATTGCTTCCTCATTCGTGAATAGAATCCTGACGGATCATCGGACGGATAAATTGTTTAATCCCAGCGATTAATCTTTCCAATTCAGAAGAATGCAAAGAAATCACTGGCTATTGAGATCTTTTTACAGACGGCTCTGGACATGGATTACAAGAAGGTTTTGAAATAATAAGTTTACTTTTGACAACAGCATAATATATGGTTTTTTCGTTAGGATTTTCTTTACGTCACCATTATCATTCCTTGAGGGAACCATACGCGAGTTCACCAATGAGAACAAGTTATTTTCGTACAATTGATCGTCAAGACATTCAAAATAATTGGTGAGTACCTTTTCCTCATATCTTTTTATGGCCATTTATCTTAATTTCCGCTTTTTGTTCGAACAAGTCTTGTTTAATCTATTATGTTCATAAGAACCAAAAGTGAGAGATTTATTCACTTCGCATTTGTGAGCATATTTAGGGATCTTGCCACAATTAGCGAAAGGTTTATATATCACCATATTAATTACTCTTAAAGTATTGTTTTAAGGTGAAAATAAAATAATCCAACTTTAAATTGATAGACTTAGGGAGGGATTTTCCCTTAAAGACGTCTGGCCAGCGGAACAAATTCATTATTATTGTCTTCTCCTCTCAAGCATAATGACAGACTTAATCGAAACATCAAACACCGCATTTTAAATAACTTCTTTTACGTCTAACCTATAGGGACATTCCCGATAATACCAAATCTGTCGACGCACGATCTGAGAATGTAAGCTTTCAAGTTCTTTTTTTTATAACCATTATTTTTGGTGAAAGAGTTGCCATGAAGTGTAAAAAATGGCTTTGCCATTGCTAGTTGTTTTGGGCTCTTTTAAGCCGTTTGTCTTAAAGTCTTTAAGCGATTCGTAAAAAAAAACGTCGGAGAAGATGTTCATACCCGAATCAAAAGCCTTATCAACAAGCAGTGTTGGAACAACAGGTAAATGAGCTAATTCAACACCTTTCGTGGCCATCCCCGATCTCTTATTGTTCTACGTTATATTGTACGTTTCTGCCTGCAATAATCTGATCAGTCTCCATGGGGAGACAGGCTGATGTTGTTTTAGCTGCTACGGATTCTATCCCAGGGAACACTTACCAAAGATCCGGAAGTAAAAGAAAGAATACTTCTTTAATATATATTGTTGTTAAAAAGGAGTTTGCGAGATTATAAATAAAGATAAAAGCATAATTTTTGACTTCAAAAACGAAACCTGTAAAGATTTGTATTAGTTGTTAAATATTTGTTGTTTTACCTCATTTTCCTTTAGAGAAAAGACGCTTCAGAAAAATTTTCAGAAGCCGCTTAGTTAAATGTATCGTGTTGTTTCAAATGTTGGTTGTGAAGGCGAGATGAACGTAAGTTAGATAACCAATTTCTAAATTTAAAATAAATTGTTTTTACTTGTCTTGTTCGTCGCTTTTTTAAATTTCTTTTGATGCATTCATGCAAAACTTCATCACTTGTTAAATCCCATAAAGTTTTGGAAAGACTGGGCAAAGTTGAAGGAAATAGGAAATAGGAATAACGCCTCATTCTGTCACCCCATTTTTCCCAGGCTTGGGGAAGAACTCAATTTAATCACTTAGTGAATTCTAAATTGTGGCTTCCTGAATTATGTGAATATATATAAACATCAATAATATCAAAAATATATTGTAAAGGTCTCGAGCACTGTGAATGTAAATGAAACCTATACTATGTCGTAATTGTGTAACTAACCGAATTACCAATACAAATATAAATTAATTTTATTAACCCCTAAGGCTGCAGATAAACACAATTTTTAAAAGCAACTACAGCTAAATCCGAATTACTTTTTGGACCAAACGTTACGGTAAACAAAGGAAAATTAAAATTTTTGTAAGAAAAAAGACGACAATGCAGCATCGGTCATTAAAACCATAAAAAATTAATTGGGTAGCATAAACGGGACCTTATCTATTATTTGAATTGCCTTTCTACTATTGATACAAATAATATTTTAATTAACAAAAACTTCAATGCAGTTTTAAAAAATAAAACAAGTATTCCCAATAGAATGCATAGAATGTCTCTCAAGACGCCCTCGACTTACAGTAACAAGTCGCCGGAGCCAAAAAAACCTACCCCACCTCCTGAAAAGCATACTTTCATCAATTACCATAAATCCACTGAAATGGAGATAATTCTGGAAAAGATTTTCAGGATTCTCTCCATCTCTTCTCAAGAAGATATGCTTAAAACCATCCAAACAGAAATAAGTTCCCTTAAATCAAAAATTGATCTTTTAAAACAAGGTACATCTGGGTCGGCCCTATCATGTTCTAACATTTCTCATGACGTCCTTCCTACAGTATAACATACAAAGCTTCAGGCGTAATGCCCATTCTCTTGATTTTTCCATAAATTTCAACCGAACTGATTTCGCCATCTTGAGTGAAATCTTTCTGTCCGATGAAAAAATTTCCGATCTCAAAATCTCAAATTACAACTCCGCTTATAAATGTAGAAGTGACGGCTATGGAGGTGTTGCCATCCTTGCCAGAAAAGGCATATCCTTCAAACAAATCCCATTTAAATCGACTGCTGACATTGTCATTATCAAAACCTCTTGTCTAAAACCTAATATCGTCATTGCTGCTTGCTATTTCAAGCCCAACATCCCCATTCAATCTTTCCGGGATGACTTTAATCGTCTCTGTGATATGCTCAATAGTTTCCACAATGTCATAATTGCAGGAGATTTCCATGCAAGACACCCTTGCTTTGGTGACTCCGTGTCAAACAATAAAGGCAAAGCCTTGCAAGAAATCATTAAAGCTTCTATTGTCTGAATGATAATTCACCAACCTATTTTCACTCTACGACCAACAATTGTGGTAGCGTGTTGGATCTTACTTTCACTAAGGCAACCCATCTCACATTCAAACGGGAGGTTAAAAAAGAAATTTTCCTGGGAAACAGCCACCACCTTCCTATTCTCTTTAATGCCACCTCTATTACCTCGTACAAGATAAATGACTTTATCTCGAGGAAAAAACTCCTAAATAATCTTATTCACGTATGTCATGAGCCACAGGTCGAATCTATCCAGTGCTCATTTCAACAAGAAATAATTAACGCGAAATCCGACATCCAAATCTCGAATTCCTACTCACCAAAACCTTAGTGGAACGAGCTGCTCACTTCACAATTCCGTAGATTACAGGCTGCTAAACAAAAATTTTCCAAATACCCCAATATTTCTAATTTTGAAGATTTCAAGTTATCACAAAAAGAATGGAAGAAATCGATTAGAAAAGCCAAAAGATGCCACCGAGCCCTCGTTATCGAAGAGCTATGCTCAAATAGCAATACAAAGCCATTCTGGAAATTTTTAAATGGTCATCGCACCACAAAAAAGAAATTGGAAAAAAAGAAGAAAAGAATTTGGGATGATCTCAACAACAAATCCTACCTTGAATGGCTGAAAGCTCAAGTTCCCTCGACATGTGGTCTCTAAACCTCCTTACTTAACTCTCGGATGGAAAACATCTCTCCATTCTCCCTTGGTGAACTCATGCACGTCCTTAAGTCGAAAAAGAAGTCCACAGCAGCAGGCCATGACGGAATCAAATATGAAATGATAAAGGTCCTTCCCATGCCAAGCCTTCTAACCCTGCTATCTGCTATAAATGAGCGCTGGATGACCAACTCGTTTCCCACCGTTTGACGTACAATTAAAATAGTGCCCATTCCTAAACCCGGAAAAGAACTTGAAATATTCACTAACTTCAGACCCATATCCCCCTTGCCTGTTCTTCTAAAAATTACCAACCAAATGATTAAAGAAAAACTAACAAAATTCCTGAATCACTCACACCATCTCCCGTCAAAGTCCTTTGCTTACTAAAAAAATATCTCCACCGGTATGTGCCTTAATGAAGTCCTTTTCACAATTGCAAATGAAAAAGCAAATGGAAAGCAGGTAGTCATGCTTTGCTTAGACATTAATAAAGCTTACGACTGTGTAAACTTAGCGAAACTGGACCAAATTCTATCTGATTTTAAAATCCTCGAGAACTCTCGTATTAGATTCACATACAGTCGAAGTTTGTGGAGGCTTACCTCAAGGTAGCTGTCTCAGCCCAGTTCTCTTCAATTTATACACATCCGGTTTACATCAATTACAGGACAATTCTACCCATTTATTTCAATATGCTGACGATTTCCTCATCATCTCTGCTGGAAAATCGTTAATGGAAGCAGTCCGTAACCTCGACACTAAAGCCAATCTTTTTCACAAACTTTGTGCAGACCTAAATCTAACTTTCAACCCGAAAAAATCAAAAGTCATTCGCTTTGCTAAGGGTCCCAAAAAAATTTTTTACATTACAATCAATGGTATGAAAATCAGTCCGTCTTCCTCTTTTAAATTTTTGGGCAGAATAATCAACTCAAGTCTAACCACGCATGAGCATTACAAGGATAGCCTCGAAAATTGCAACACAGGCTCAAATGTCATCAAACTTCTGACCAACATTCACACCGGACTCCCACCTAGGAAAGCATTAAACGTTTACAAATCTATTGTTAGATCCAAAATTGAATATCCCTACTCTACATCGTGTAACGCTTCTGCGTATACATTAAAAAAAATACAAACCTTTCAACACTCAATCCTAAGACGTTGTACCGGTTTGTCCCCCTCAACACCAACATCAATTTTACGTTCCATCTCTTATGAACTCCCCGTTGCTAAGAGAATTTATCTTGTAACTGCAAAAGAACTTCTCAAGGTAAAAATCTTCAAACCTGCCTTCTTTGACGAGGTCGCTTCCAGACCCAATCATGTCATCAGTAGTTACTCTAACTGCTTCAAAAAATTCAGTAACATCTTCAATAAAGTTAACTCAATACCCTCCTGGAATAATATTATTCATGACAAATGCGTAGTTGAATTAAACTTACTTAACTCAATCACCAACTAAAAAAAAATCGATCAGGGTCTTGTCTTCGAATCGCTTGTCTGCAAAAACTTAACCACTTCGTCGAAAATAACTTCAAAATATACGCAACGAATGGATCTATCAATTCGGACATCTCTAGTTTTTCAATTATTGAATACCCAAACTTACTTATAGGAAAATTCAAAGTTCTCCAAGAACTATCATCCACTTTCATTGAACTTCTGGCCATCAGACAAGCAATCATCCACGCATCTGAAATTAAGCTGAAAAAATTTGTAGTTTTCTCTGACAGCAAATCTGCTCTAATTTTAATCAAGAACAAAGACCCATTCAATAAGTATGTCTTCGATATCTACAACCTTTTAAAAGA
>NW_024005103.1:0-4520 GCF_014805625.2 Glossina fuscipes
CAAGACATTACTCGCGGTGCGATCAATCCGATTACAGTGAAAGCTAGGATCACCACTCTTTCAAACTTTAAAACTGCTGGCATTGATGGCATTTACAAGGATCTTTCCGTTATTAGTCGAGAGCTGATCGCCATACGAGCAATGCCTAACATTGCGATCTCCACCTATAATAACATTTTGTTCACCATCAAGAAAGTCATAATCTCTGAATTTTACCCCAAAACGTTCGTACATCTATGCTGGGTGAAAAGTAACACGATGCTATAAACAAATCTATTTAAGATTCATGGTTTTGATAATAAAAATTTCAAAAGTATAATTGTAAGGAATGCATCTAAAATTGATACCCTTTTTAACTAATATACTAACTCCACCATAGCCTTGATCACGACATTTACTGGCTGAAGTATAACTGGAAAAACTTTACCCAAGATGCAAAAATCAATATTATTTGAGTTTAAGCAAAAATCTCAAAATGAAAGAAGAAGAAATCACATTTTAAGTGAGAGAAACAGAAAGTAAACATTTAATCATAGCGAGAATTACCACAATAAGAAATTGCTTCTTCATTCGTGAATAGAATCCTGACGGATCATCGGACGGATAAATTGTTTAATCCCAGCGATTAATCTTTCCAATTCAGAAGAATGCAAAGAAATCACTGGCTATTGAGATCTTTTTACAGAAGGCTCTGGACATGGATTACAAGAAGGTTTTGAAATAATAAAGTTACTTTTGACAACAGCATAATATATTGTTTTTTCGTTAGGATTTTATTTATTATCATTCCTTGAGGAAACTATACGCGAGTTCACCAATGACAACAAGTTATTTTCGTACAATTGATCGTCAAGACATTCAAAATAATTGGTGAGTACTTTTTCCTCATTTCTTTTTATGGCCATTTATCTTAATTTCCGCTTTTTGTTCGAACAAGTCTTGTTTAATCTATTATGTTCATAAGAACCAAAAGTGAGAGATTTATTCACGTCGCATTTGTCAGCATATTTAGGGATCTTGCCACAATTAGCGAAAGGTTTATATATCACCATATTAATTACTATTAAAGGATTGTTTTAAGGTGAAAATAAAATAATCCAACTTTAAATTGATAGACTTAGGGAGGGATTTTCCCTTAAAGACGTCTGGCCAGCGGAACAAATTCATTATTGTTGTCTTCTCCTCTCAAGCATAATGACAGACTTAATCGAAACATCAAACACCGCATTTTAAATAACTTCTAACCTATAGGGACATTCTGACTTGTCTGACATGCCTAACCTATAGGGACATTCCCGATAATACCAAATCTATCGACGCAGGATCTGGGAATGTAAGCTTTCAAGTTCTTTTTTTTTATAACCATTATTTTTGATGAAAGAGTTGCCATGAAGTGTAAAAAATGGCCTTGCCATTGCTAGTTATTTTGGGCTCTTTTAAGCCGTCTGTCTTAAAGTCTTTAAGCGATTCGTAAAAAAAAACGTCGGAGAAGATGTTCATACCCGAATCAAAAGCCTTATCAACAAGCAACACCTTTCGTGGCCATCCCCGATCTCTTATTGTTCTACGTTATATTGTACGTTTCTATCTGCAATAATCTGATCAATCTCCATGGGAGACAGGCTGATGTTGTTTTAGCTGCTATGGATCCTATCCCAGGGAACACTTACCAAAGATCCGGAAGTAAAAGAAAGAATACTTCTTTAATATATATTGTTTTTAAAAAGGAGTTTGCGAGATTATAAATAAAGATAAAAGCATAATTTTTGACTTGAAAAACGAAACCTGTAAAGATTTGTATTAGTTGTTAAATATTTGTTGTTTTAGTTCATTTTCCTTTAGAGAAAAGACACTTCAGAAAAATTTTCAGAAGCCGCTTAGTTAAATGTATCGTGTTGTTTCAAATGTTGGTTGTGAAGGCGAGATGAACGTAAGTTAGATAACCAATTTCTAAATTTAAAATAAATTGTCTTTACTTGTCTTGTTCATCGCTTTTTTAAATTTCTTTTGTATGCATTCATGCAAAACTTCATCACTTGTCAAATCCCATAAAGTTTTGGAAAAACTGGGCAAAGTTGAAGGAAATAGGAATAACGCCTCATTCTGTCACCCCATTTTTCCCAGGCTTGGGGAAGAACTCAATTTAATCACTTAATGAATTCTAAATTGTGGCTTCCTGAATTATGTGAATATATATAAACATCAATAATATCAAAAATATATTGTAAAGGTCTCGAGCACTGTGAATGTAAATGAAACCTAATTATACTATGTCGTAATTATGTAACTAACCGAATTACCAATGCAAATATAAATTAATTTTATTAACCCCTAAGGCTGCAGATAAACACAATTTTTAAAAGCAACTACAGCTAAATCCGAATTACTTTTTGGACCAAACGTTACGGTAAACAAATGAAAATTAAAATTTTTGTAAGAAAAAAGACGACAATGCAGCATCGCAAATTAAAACCATAAAAAATTAATTGGGTAGCATAAACGGGACTTTATCTATTATTTGAATTGCCTTTCGCTCTTTCATGCTTAGCTGCTTAGCATGGAGTTTTGATAGTAGTCGACCGAATAGTTTAGACAGGATAATTGTTTAAAGAATTTTTTAGTAATTATTGATGGCATTTTTAATTACTTTCCAAAATTAAGTAGTCTAAAAAAAAACAATAATTTACGTATAAGAAGGTAAACAGCTGGTTACGTCAAATAAATTAGTTTCTTTACTATAAGCCTTAACTGCACATCATGTATGACTTAAACCAGAAAACAATTTTTGTTTTGGATCACACACAATACTTTAGTATATCTAGTGAGGATTACATAGCATTAGATTATCTTAAAGGTAAAACGGGACCGTCTAATGATGCAATTCCTAGCACTTCATCAGGCTTGCAATTTAGCAAAAGTCTATGGACTTGTTCTGTGGAATCTTCAATTGAGTATTGTCGTATTGTTTGGGATTTATTTCCTCGTGGAAAATTGGTACGTTTTATTGTAAGTGATACTGCCGCTCATATTGTGAATACCTGGAAGTTTGCCACACAAAATATGTCGCACGTATTAAATGCTATGGCTTTAGTAGGAGTGCCCCAACGTAATACACAATCGTCAGATTATTCGGTTATACATGGATTGCGAGCAGCCATAGAGGCTTTAGCTGAGCCAACCGAGCAGCAGCTTAAGTTGACGCAGGCAGCGGAAAACACAGTAACGACTAACGAAAAAATACCAAACAAAGGCAGAGTTATTTGTGTGACTTCAGCGCGTGATAATCCTAGTATGAAAAGCTTAGAAGACATTTTCCATAATGTATTAATGCAGCAGAACACATTAGCCATGACACAAAAGAAAATATTGAGTATAGATCATTGCCATTTGGTCATAATTAACGTTGTTCCGATGAATGTAGAAACTTTGGTGACAAACCGTAAGCAAATTGATTTATCAAGCTGCTTATCGACGGAAATACACACAACTAGTGCCCCGGAAATTTCTAATAAGCTAACTCATCTTATAATGAGCCACTATGATTTGGCCAGTACTACGGTTACGGGAATCCCAATGAAAGAGGAACAAAATGCCAATTCAAGTGCTAATTATGATGTGGAAATTCTTCATGCACGTAATGCTCATACGGCTATATGTGGTACTGAAGTTTTATTACCCACGAGTATTAAAGAAGGAGCTGAGTACGAAACTGTAACATTGAAATGGTGCACTCCGCGGGGTTGTGGTGCTTCAGATATGTCAGCTTGTCCGCCGTGTTTAGCACAACATCGGGTAACTCCGGTGGATGTTACCTCCCGTCCGAGTTCATGCTTGATTAATTTTTTGTTGAACGGTCGTTCAGTGTTACTGGAAATGCCAAGGTGATTGAAAGGGTTAGTAATCTGAGAACTTTTGAAAATATCTGATATTTATAGAAAAGCAGGCGGAAAAACCACCAGTCATTTGTTATCTGCTCGCGGTGGCGAAATCTTTATACATTCTTTGCAAATAACACGTTCTTGCTTGGAAGATCCTCCTTCAATATCCGAAGGTCCTGGTGGACGCGTTGTGGATTATCGCATATCGGATTTCGCAGCCTTTATCAAAATTCATCGGTTTGTGCCGCTCAAATCCAAATCAAATTGTGAAGATAATCTACATCGAACTCGTGATCGCCTATATAAGAGATCGCGATATTTCCCGTTAACACTCAACACCACTATGGTACACAATCTGCAACGAAATATGCCTTGGTTATCAAATTTTTTGAGGAAAATCGCTAAAGAAGACATGGATAAAACAGATGAAGTGCAATGTCAACAAAATATATTTGAACTATATACGGCGGCATCCAGGGGAGAATTATTGCCATTTGCCACCATGAATAGTAATAGGTAAGGCAATGTGAAGACTCTTTCTACAATTAATTTGCACAGCTATATGATTTGAAACATATAAAATATGTATACTTCAAAAATTGAACACTTCTTATTTCCCTAGATTGAAAGGCATCAAAAAAA
>NW_024005104.1:0-2591 GCF_014805625.2 Glossina fuscipes
GACCCATTCAATAAGTATGTCTTCGATATCTACAACCTTTTAAAAGACCCAAGTATTGAAAAATGCCACATCATCTGGATCCCAGGTCACTGCGGTTTTAGTATCAATGAAAAAGCGGACTTGCTCGTCAAGCTAGGTTCAATGGTACAGTTTTGTCCATAAACTACCCCCCCAGCGAAGCTTTTCTGCTAGTCAAAAAACGCATCGTAAAAGAATGGAAAGATGAGTATCATGTTTTAGCTAGAGAAAAAAGTGACCGGCTGTTCTACAAAATTTACCCTTTTTTGACACCCACGCTTCTACCTAAAGGAAAATTCGCAACATGGGAATTTAAAGTTCTTCACCGTCTTATGAGTAATCACACCTACGACAAGGTCTATTTTAAAATGATCAAAGTCTCCTCCTCTGACATCTGTGAGGATTGCAATATTACTGAGTCTGCCGAGCACCTTATTTTTGAGTGCAGGAGGTTTGACATCATTAGACAATCTTTCAGTATATTTAACCTGTATAACAATCTATATGAAATTTTTCGTGCTGGTAACTTTAGGCATTTGAAGCAACTGACTGCCTTTATCAAATCAGCTGAGTTTTCATTCTAATTTTAAATTTAGTATTTCTATTACAATCACGAATCGCCTACACTTTTTCTTTTATCGGCATTATTAGCCGGATCTTGACAGTACAGTACCAAGTACGGTGATTTATGGATAGACAGCGGAACAGAGCCTCTCATTGCGAACACTCTGCCACATCAGTCTACCTATGCTTAAATTTTTTCATCAATCGCTCTCAACTTCGTTTCTGGATTATGGATCTAACATTAACTTAACTGGTCCAATCCATCTCTAAACAAACAAAAAAAAAAAAATACTATAAGCCTTAACTGCTCATCATGTATGACTTAAACCAGAAAACAATTTTTGTTTTGGATCACACACAATACTTTAGTATATGTAGTGAGGATTACATAGCATAAGATTATCTTAAAGGTAAAACGGGACCGTCTAATGATGCAATTCCTAGCACTTCATCAGGCTTGCAATTTAGCAAAAGTCTATGGACTTGTTCTGTGGAATCTTCAATTGAGTATTGTCGTATTGTTTGGGATTTATTTCATCGTGGAAAATTGGTACGTTTTATTGTAAGTGATACTGCCGCTCATATTGTGAATACCTGGGAGTTTGCCACACAAAATATATCGCACGTATTAAATGCCATGGCTTTAGTAGTAGGAGTGCCCTAACGTAATACACAATCGTCAGATTATTCGATTATACATGGATTGCGAGCAGCCATAGAGGCCTTAGCTGAGCCAACCGAGCAGCAGCTTAAGTTGACGCAGGCAGCGGAAAACACAATAACGACTAACGAAAAAATACCAAACAAAGGCAGAGTTATTTGTGTGACTTCAGCGCGTGATAATCCTAGTATGAAAAGCTTGGAAGATATTTTCCATAATGTATTAATGCAGCAGAACACATTAGCCATGACACAAAAGAAGTATTGAGTATAGATCATTGCCATTTGGTCATAATTAACGTTGTTCCGATGAATGTAGAAACTTTGGTGACAAACCGTAAGCAAATTGATTTATCAAGCTGCTTATCGACGGCAATACACACAACTAGTGCCCCGGAAATTTCTAATAAGCTAACTCATCTTATAATGAGCCACTATGATTTGGCCAGTACTACGGTTACGGGAATCCCAATGAAAGAGGAACAAAATGCCAATTCAAGTGCTAATTATGATGTGGAAATCCTTCATGCACGTAATGCTCATACGGCTATATGTGGTAATGAAGTTTTATTACCCACGAGTATTAAAGAAGAAGCTGAGTACGAAACTGTAACATTGAAATGGTGCACTCCGCGGGGTTGTGGTGCTTCAGATATGTCAGCTTGTCCGCCGTGTTTAGCACAACATCGGGTAACTCCGGTGAATGTTACCTCCCGTCCGAGTTCATGCTTGACTAATTTTTTGTTGAACGGTCGTTCAGTGTTACTGGAAATGCCAAGGTGATCGAAAGGGTTAGTAATCTGAGAACTTTTGAAAATATCTGATATTTACAGAAAAGCAGGCGGAAAAACCACCAGTCATTTGTTATCTGCTCGCGGTGGCGAAATCTTTATACATTCTTTGCAAATAACACGTTCTTGCTTGGAAGATCCTCCTTCAATATCCGAAGGTCCTGGCGGACGCGTTCTACGGACTACATCGAACTCCTGATCGCCTACATAAGAAATCGCGATATTTCCCGTTAACACTCAACACCACTATGGTACACAATCTGCATCGAAATATGCCTTGGTTATTAAATTTTTTGAGGAAAATCGCTAAAGAAGACATGGATAAAACAGATGAAGTGCAATGTCAACAAAATATATTTGAACTGTATACGGCGGCATCCAGGGGAGAATTATTGCCATTTGCCATGAATAGTAATAGGTAAGGCAATGTGAAGACTCTTTCTACAATTAATTTGCACAGCTATATGATTCGAAACATATAAAATATGTATACTTCAAAAATTGAACACTCCTTATTTCCCTAGATTGAAAGGCATCAAAAAAACAGAGCAATATCGT
>NW_024005105.1:0-3248 GCF_014805625.2 Glossina fuscipes
GATTAATAATGTTTGAAATATTTGTCAGAGTGATTTGTGTATACATGGTGGAATGCGATCAGACCCAACACTATTTTAGAGACCTCAAACCATGTAAAACTGAATTCTGAAATTAGAAAATAGGTTAGAAATTCAAACAAAGTTGGTGGTCAGAAATGGATAGTTAACAATTAACTCTACATCAGCAGTTGAAAGAGTTTGCCGCAAGTATTCAGCAAAAAGATTTGAGGTTTTAATATCATCTGAGGACTAAGAGCAGTTGAAAGATACCTGAGAGGAATATATGGAGATTTTTCTTTTGGAGTTGACAAACTTATAAAAATATTTAAGATTAACGAACAGTGAGGTTGTTAAAGTTATCTGCAATAAGATTGACGGTTGAGGTATCTAAATCTATGCTTTGCAACAGAATAGACTACAATTATAAGCAAAGCCATTTCTCATAAATTTTTTGAAAAGTTCGTTTTTCCTATTTTTGTAAAATTTAATTGTCTTCTTAAACCAAGGCGGGCACTTGCTTTCAAGGCGAGGTTGCTTGATCGTAATGAATGCAGAAATAGGTAAGTGTAATATATTATAGAACGATGATAATAGGGTTTCAATATTTGAGCATAATGTGTGAAAGATGAGATTTAAGTAACATATTGGTTTTGTGAAAACCAAAATGTTAATTTAATGAAGTTAGATTTGATACATTAAAATGATTCAAAGGACCTTTATGTCTGTAATGAAAGGAAATGCAATTTGCTGGATGATACGGATCCCTAGGTAAGCTAAAAGTTATCTCGGGGAAATCAGCAAAACAAAGATCAAGTAGTCTGCCATTACTGTTAGGAGTAAATTATAATCAAACAATTCATTACAAAACACAAGCTCTATCAGATATTGAAGTGGGGACCATACAACCTGAATTATTACTGTAACACCAAGTGACTGGCGCCAAATTGAAGTTCCCCGACCATATCAATAGGTTTAGACTTTACTGCCACATCACAAGTGAAGGCAGCATGTTTCTTGTAAATAGCGATATCCGCATTTAGAGTAGTATAGGAGCAAGTCACATATAACTGTTTCCTGGCAATTTTTGCCCAAGTGGTAATAAATTCGACGTCAGGAGGAGTAGGATATTCAAATAAATATGACAGGACTACAGCAGATATGGCAATTGAAACACCACCACCATTGTGATCCAACCGTTCCTTTTTGAAGATGTGAAAAGAATGGTGAAAAAGTTCTGACGAATGTAAATCAGGCTTTAACCAGGTTTCAGCAAAAACCAAACAGAAAACTACGTGCTCATTGCATATAGGAAAGTAAACCGAATCTTTGAGTTTAGACCCCTAACATTTTGATAAATGATAGTTACTGGCCCTGAAGAAACGTTCAGTTTTTTGAGGATGGCAGAACTACGGAATTAGTATTACATTGACTATGCCGATGGATGAATTTTTTTCGTAAGGATCCAACTCGCCACAATGGTTTGTTTAAGAAAATTTTCATGTTAACTTACAGTCAAGCTTTAAACGTTATATTAAGTTAACATAACAGACTGGGGTTTTGGAGAAACCCAATGAGAAAAATTCCGGTTTTTTCCTTCTCTTGGGAACGGGGCAGCCAACCGACCAACACGTCGTCGCACGCAAGCTTAGTTTTTTTATCATATTTCTCCCTAGCTAAGTTAGTGAGTAAGCAAGTTCTAAAAGAAAAAATAACGAGCGAGACGATCCCCAATATAATAAATTTTCTTGTGGGAGAGATACCTGAAGCTCTTCGTGTTAGCTGCGCTACCAGAGTAGCGGCGGAAACCTACTTCACAAACCGAATTAGCTCTCTATTGGAATGGAGCCAATTTGAAAATTCACAAACGGGACTTTTGCGTCAAGCAGACGTCATCCCTATTAGCAAAGATAGGATTCGTAGGTGGAGAGTTTTAAGTTAAAGAGAAAATAGAGAGGTTGACTACACTTGCTCGTACAGTCTATGCGAATTGCCCAACATGGTGACCAGCGGATACACTCGAACAGCTACGAAGAGAAACGGATTTATTATTTTTGTTAATATTTTTTGGATATGTACGCAGACTAGCTTGAATGACATCACTAGGAGTAGATACCCTCGCCACATAAGCATAGCTAACACGGTGAGGTTCTCGCGGCCCTCCTAACATTTGTAGTACAAACTGAGAATGGAACACTCAAAACCTTAGCCGGATTCGCCAATGACAGATGCACAAGTTTTATTGTTGACGACGAAGACCAAGAGGAATGGTGGTCAGTAACGTGGATTGAAAGACGGAGATGAAGCACCGCACGCTACACTACAAAGTGGTCCTTTACTAGCTGGGGAAGAAGATCAGTGCTCTAAGTAGCGACGCTCATCGAACATTGTTTTCATTTTTCCGCACAATTCAGAAACCCCACTCCTTGTCTTCGTGAACAGCTTACAAAAATCAATCGCGCGCTTCCTATAGTTGGGACATGATAAACGTAACCCTTTCGAAAGATCTAGGATTGCGTCTGCAGCACAACAACTAATACCTGTACACCTCGCATGCCAATAACACTTGCAAAGACAACAAGTCATGAATCAGTGCCTGTTTTATTTCGACATGATGTAAATAAACACTCCATGTCAGAAAGCAACAGACAAAATAGAGTAAGAGACGAGACCATCAAGCGCTGATCGTAAGAAACGAAATGATATCAACACAAAAAGTTCAACATATTTCAATAAATTTAAACGAATTTATAATTAATTAGGCTTTAAAACCGTATAATGTAATAAAGCAATAAAGTAAAAAATTAATTATACTATTTCAAAACACAAATTAAAAAGTACCACAGTAGAGTTGCCAAAATTACTAAAACTAGCTGTGGAAATATATCGGTGTGCGTTTACGGTTTTGATTTTTTAAAAACATTCGCTAGTCACTGCCCAGAGGTATTCGTACGCCATATTTAGAAATAAATAAATAATGAGAATGTGTAAGTAATGTAAAAAAAATTTTTTTTTACAATTATTAAGTTAAAGTTTGGTCCGTCCGTTGGTTGCACATAAGTGTACGTACATTTCTGTTAAGTACAATTGTCTGCGGAGTATCCGTGAGACAAAATATTATAACCTCTCCTTTACTAGCTACATTCTTCAATCCTCATTCAGTGGCAATAAAGAGTGGCCCTAAAAAAATTATAAAATCCGTAGACAGCAATTAGACAAACCTAGAGGAGTTCCAGACGCATGCATTACAA
>NW_024005106.1:0-3066 GCF_014805625.2 Glossina fuscipes
TGTTGGAATGCGATCAGACCCAACACTATTTTAGAGACCTCAAACCATGTAAAACTGAATTCTGAAATTAGAAAATAGGTTAGAAATTCAAACGAAGTTGGTGGTCAGAAATGGATAGTTAACAATTAACTCTACATCAGCAGTTGAAAGAGTTTGCCGCAAGTATTCAGCAAAAAGATTTGAGGTTTTAATATCACCTGAGGACTAAGAGCAGTTGAAAGATACCTGAGAGGAATATATGGAGATTTTTCTTTTGGAGTTGATAAACTTATAAAAATATTTAAGATTAACGAACAGTGAGGTTGTTAAAGGTATCTGCAATAAGATTGACGGTTGAGGTATCTAAATCTATGCTTTGCAACAGAATAGACAAGAATTATAAGCAAAGCCATTTCTCATAAATTTTTTGAAAAGTTCGTTTTTCCTATTTTTGTAAAATTTAATTGTCTTCTTAAACCAAGGTGGGCACTTGCTTTCAAGGCGAGGTTGCTTGATCGTAATGAATGCAGAGTTAGGTAAGTGTAATATATTATAGAACGATGATAATAGGGTTTCAATATTTGAGCATAATGTGTGAAAGATGAGATTTAAGTAACATATTGGTTTTGTGAAAACCAAAATGTTAATTTAATGAAGTTAGATTTGATACATTAAAATGATTCAAAGGACCTTTATGTCTGTAATGAAAGTAAATGCAATTTGCTGGATGATACGGATCCCCAGGTAAGCTAAAAGTTATCTCGGGGAAATCAGCAAAACAAAGATCAAGTAGTCTGCCATTACTGTTAGGAGTAAATTATAATCAAACAATTCATTAAAAAACACAATAGCGCTATCAGATGTTGAAGTGGGGACCATACAACCTGAATTATTACTGTAACACCAAGTGACTGGCGCCAAATTGAAGTTCCCCGACCATATCAATAGGTTTAGACTTTACTACCACATCACAAGTGAAGGCAGCATGTTTCTTGTAAATAGCGATATCCGCATTTAGAGTAGTATAGGAGCAAGTTACATATAACTGTTTCCTGGCAATTTTTGCCCAAGTGGTAATAAATTCGACGTCAGGAGGAGTAGGATATTCAAATAAATATGACAGGACTACAGCAGATACCACCATTGTGATCCAACCGTTCCTTTTTGAAGATCTGAAAAGAATGGTGAAAAAATTCTGATGAATGTAAATCAGGCTTTAACCAGGTTTCAGCAAAAACCAAACAGAAAACTCCGTGCTCATTGCATATAGGAAAGTAAACCGAATCTTTGAGTTTAGACCCCTAACATTTTGATAAATGATAGTTACTGGCCCTGAAGAAACGTTCAGTTTTTTGAGGATGGCAGAACTACGGAATTAGTATTACATTGACTATGCCGATGGATGAATTCCTTTCGTAAGGATCCAACTCGCCACAATGGTTTGTTTAAGAAAATTTCCATGTTAACTTACAGTCAAGCTTTAAACGTTATATTAAGTTAACATAACAGACTGGGGTTTTGGAGAAACGCAATGAGAAAAATTCCGGTTTTTTCCTTTTCTTGGGAACGGGGCAGCCACCCGACCAACACGTCGTCGCACGAAAGCTTAGTTTTTTTATCATATTTCTCCCTAGCTAAGTTAGTGAGTAAGCAAGTTGTAAAAGAAAAAATAACGAGCGAGACGATCCCCAATATAATAAATTTTCTTGTGGGAGAGATACCTGAAGCTCTTCATGTTAGCTGCGCTACCAGAGTAGCGGCGGAAACCTACTTCACAAACCGAATTAGCTCTCTATTGGAATGGAGCCAATTTGAAAATCCACAAACGGGACCTTTGCGTCAAGCAGACGTCATCCCTATTAGCAAAGATAGGATTCGTAGGTGGAGAGTTTTAAGTTAAAGAGAAAATAGAGAGGGTGACTACACTTGCTCGTACAGTTTATGCGAATTGCCCAACATGGTGACCAGCGGATACACCCGAACAGCTACGAAGAGAAACAGATTTATTATTTTTGTTAATATCTTTTGGAGATGTACGCAGACTAGCTTGAATGACATAACTAGGAGTAGATACCCTCGCCACATAAGCATAGCCAACACGGTGAGGTTCTCGCGGCCCTCCTAACATTTGTAGTACAAACTGAGAATGGAACACTCAAAACCTTAGCCGGATTCGCCAATGACAGATGCACAAGTTTTATTGTTGACGACGAAGACCAAGAGGAATGGTGGTGAGTAACGTGGATTGAAAGACGGAGATGAAGCACCGCACGCTACGCTACAAGGTGGTCCTTTACTGGCTGGGAAAAAGATCAGTGCTCTAAGTAGCGACGCTCATCGAACATTGTTTTCATTTTTCCGCACAATTCAGAAACCCCACTCCTTGTCTTCGTGAACAGCTTACAAAAATCAATGTCGCGCTTCCTATAGTTGGGACATGATAAACGTAACCCTTTCGAAAGATCTAGGATTGCGTCTGCAGCACATCAACTAATACCTGTACACCTCGCATGCCAATAACACTTGCAAAGACAACAAGTCATGAATCAGTGCTTGTTTTATTTCGACAGGATGTAAATAAACACTCCATGTCAGAAAGCAACAGACAAAATAGAGTAAGAGTAAGAGTATAATGTAATAAAGCAATAAAGTAAAAAATTAATTATACAATTTCAAAACACAAATTAAAAAGTACCACAGTAGAGTTGCCAAAATTACTAAAACTAGCTATGGAAATATATCGGTGTGCGTTCACGGTTTTGAATTTTTAAAAACATTCGCTAGTCACTGCCCAGAGGTATTCGTACGCCATAATTAGAAATAAATAAATAATGAGAATGTGTAAGTAATATAAAAAAATTTTTTTTTTACAATTATTAAGTTAAAGTTTGGTCCGTCCGTTGGTATGCACATAAGTGTACGTGCATTTCTGTTAAGTACAATTGTCTGCGGTGTATCCGTGAGACAAAATTTTATAACCTCTCCTTTACTAGCTACATTCTCCAATCCTCCTTCAGTGGCAATAAAGAGTGGCCCTAAAAAAATTATAAAATCCGTAAACAGCAATTAGACAAACCTAGAGGAGTT
>NW_024005107.1:0-3776 GCF_014805625.2 Glossina fuscipes
CAATGCGACCTTCCATGATTTGAACAAATTGAATCAGTTCCGTCCGTTTGTCCATTTTCGTTGTTAAAGAATTATTTAACTCTCCTAGGATTTAATTGATTTGATGGCACAATGCCAGCAAAATTAACATTCATTGCAAATGCTTAGCCAAAATCGTTAGTGGTAAAAGCAGTTCTACAATTAAAGCACACGGACACGGATATCCATATTTTGTTTAAATTTTGGTAAATTATATTTATTATCATTGATTATTTTCTTCAGCGCAAAAGTGGCTTTGCTCCCTAAAAACTCGGAATGAAGGAATTGCTTAACTGATAGATGCGCGCATGTATTCTAATCATCTTTTCGTTCGAATACAATGTTCATTAATCAGAATATTTTCCATTATTTTCTACAACTTTTTCCCATCTTTCCGGCAACATGGTAATACCGTGTCGAAAGAACGATATTGGTTTGGCAGCAATCCAATCATCGAGTCATTTTC
Source organism: Glossina fuscipes (assembly GCF_014805625.2). Taxonomy (NCBI): domain Eukaryota; kingdom Metazoa; phylum Arthropoda; class Insecta; order Diptera; family Glossinidae; genus Glossina; species Glossina fuscipes. The sequence goes on from NW_024005107.1 coordinate 485, forward strand.
ACAATTCGTCAGCCAAGCCATTCTGCTTCGACCTGAACAAGTGGTAATCAGAAAGTGTTATGTCTGGTGAGTACGTTGGGTTACGGCAGAATTTCCCATTCGAGCCGCAGCACTGTATCTTTGACAGCTCTTGCATGGTATGACCGGACGTTGCCCAACAAAAGGATGACTTGCAACAATACATCGTTCAGCTTGTTCACTTGACGTCGGTAGACATCTGCAGTAACAGTTTCATTCGATTTCAGCAACTCGTAAGCCAATAATTAGAGCTTGCTGATCGTATCAGGTGCATGAACATTTCGCTTCGAAGTCGATGTGCGTGGGTCTCCTGAATTAACCCATGACTCTTCGCGCTTAGAATTGTTGCAGTAGATCCACTTCTTCACTTTCAGTCAAATCGTTTGATAGCCATTTCCCCCCACCTTGTGGATCTTGCCTATCTTCTAGAAACAACTGTTAAGCTGTTTGAAAGTTTCTTGAGAGATTGAGCTGGATTATCGTTTACATCACAATCGCATCTTTGGAACCAAAACTGACAATTGGAATATGATGGAGCACCATCATTAGAAGCACCTAAAAATGGTGGTGGTGTCGGCAGTAGATTTCTTCAAAACAAACAACAAAAATAATGAAAGTCGAAAATGCAATTTTGAGAGTTCCTTGATTAGTGACTGTATACACTGAATAACTCTCTAATACTCTCTCTAATACTAAATGTTGTTTTATGTACAGAAAGGCGAACATCGTTGAATTTAACCGTTATAGAGATTGATTGATACTTGGCACTACGTTATCATTTTCCCTAATAGATGTCACTGATCAAAATACACGCAATAACCTAACAATAACAAGGTGTCCAGACGTTGTACAAATTCACCAACGAATGTGCCGTTCACTAGTAAGCTTTTGTACACCTAACACACACAGTATGCCTCGAAAACCCTACAGTACGTACCGTAGGCCCTAAAAAGTACTTAATTGGTCAGCATAGCATTCAAGTATTCAAACGTCAATGTAGTTGTGGTTGCGACTTTCAGCCATTCCATGTAGTGCTGTCGAATCTCTCATGATCATAATAATTGACATAGAAATCTGACGTACAGGCTTTTAAACGGTGGAAATATCAGCATTGGGCTCTACTGAAATAGCTAGAAAACCATGTTCGCCTTCGAGCGAATCTATGATAGCCAATAAATATTTGGAAGTGCATCAAGATTGTTCGGTGGATTGTAGGTAACTGTGGGCTTTTCTTTCATTAGCTTTGAAGCATTAAGTGCGCCTGAATCGAACGATTGGCTGATTGGTGGCCACACAGACAATGCTAAATCGACCCATAATCAGAAATTAGCTCTGCCACCCTTTCTCTAAACTTTTAAATTTCTTTTAAATGAACATTTGCACCAAGTTTTATACCACTACCCGCTTTTGATATATGAATTTAAATGTGAATGTGATTTAACTCGAATGACACTACGTTTCATAAGTTAATGAGCTAAAAGCAGATAAGCCAAGGGTTGGTTACCTTTTTAAAACTTTTACGATAGCGGCTATGAGTTTCTAAGTAAATATAGACATTTAGACATGGGAGCGGACAGACTTTTGTGGCTTAATCAAGCCATACAATTATGTATTGTATGTACTCTCCGATGATTAATTCCAAATAATGTGATAGTCATTACAAACGTTGTGACATGGCATGAAGGTATTTCTAATTGTTGGAATACTTATACGTATAAAGAGTATTTCAACTATTTCATCTTTTATTCGCTGTCGCTTACCCATCCATTGTATTATTGTCGTATGTCAGTGTTAATGTATGTGGATTAGCTTCATATCCTTTATTTCCTATCGCATTATCGGACTTTTGTTTTTAATATGACCGTTCATTCAGGTGATGTTTCCTATTCGCACAAGCCGGTGGCAGTCAGAGGGAAGCGGGGAAAGAGATATAGATATAGCGATGGTAGCCGCAGTCTAGTGGGTTTTTCTGGACATTCGCTATGTATTATGCCTTTACTGACTCAGCAGTCATTACAGCTATCACCAAAGTAAACTCTACCGCATATTAGATTTGAACTCGCGATTCGTACCAGCTCGGCCACTCATGTGAATCGTTTAGGCATGACCTATATCATATCATCATATCCGTCGAAGTACAATGTATTAAAGACAGTATTTGTGGCATTTTAGCCTAAAAGCTGAATACGAAGCCGCATAACTTGGATAGCACTAATCCTATCACGCAATACAATAGCGTGTATGACAATATTAGTTTATTGAAAAGTAGTTGCGTTTTATCAGTCTCCCAAAAAATGCACTTATTTTCCAATATCTCTCCTGCTATGGGAATAACGCTGCGCAGATTTGTGAACAAACCGTAATATTTATGGTGAAGATGTTTTCTCAAAAACCATTAGCAGGGAAATGGTTTGCCTCACTTCCATTCTGGAAATTTTAATGCTCAAAATGCTATCGAGCCATTTTTAGAGCGATTGATAGTCGCCGATGAAGAATGAGTGACATACTCCCCTAATGTTGGAAGGAAAGCAGTAACAAAGCACTCACTGAAACGAAGTCACCTAATGTTTTCTTTTTCTTCTGCGAGTCAGCAAATCAACAGCAGATGAATTTACTGAGTTGAGGAAAAGAATTTAATATTTTCGCTTGAACATATTAGTCGAAATGTGTTCGGACATTTTGACAATTCCGCGTTGCTTGCGGTGTTGGAAAATAAATGATATTCTCTCTTCTGAAATGCGTAGTATCAATATCGCTTTTTCAATTAACGCTGCAAATATTTTGGATTTGGCGAGATTGGAAGGAAATAGTGCATCATAAGCTATTCCAAACTGGTCAGATGATGGATTCCGTTTCGAGCAATTGAGATAAGCCGTTCAATGTTCATCAAGAGAAGCATATCATTTTTTATCACGGCGATGCCAGGTGACGTACATCTTTAAGTTCTCGGCAAAAATTAGAAAACAATTCACGGCATAGCACGGACCTTATCCCGTCTCATTATCATTCGCTTTGCCTTCTGCTAAATTTACTTAGCAGCGCAAAGCTTTCTCTTTAAAGTGGGATACGAAAAGCAATGAGTTCTTTTCTTCACTCAGAAGCACCAGATCAGTACGGAAATGATTGTGAAATGATTTGATCAAATAAATAGCAAAAGGTTATCGATCAAAAGATTCGATTTAATATGGATGGACTTGAGATAGTCGCATCTTTTGTTATGCCGATCGACTCGGAATCATTTTTTGAATCGATCTAAGCTTGTCTATGCGTCTTG
>NW_024005108.1:0-3797 GCF_014805625.2 Glossina fuscipes
TCCTTTAAAGAATTATTGTCTTTCTGCTAGCCTTTAAAGCAATGCGATCTTCCATGATTTGAACAAATTGAATCAGTTCCGTCCGTCTGTCCATTTTTGTTGTTAAAGAATTATTTAACTCTCCTAGGATTTAATTGATTTGATGGCACGATGCCAGCAAAATTAACATTCATTGCAAATGCTTAGCCAAAATCGTTAGTGGTAAAAGCTGTTCTATAATTGAAGCACACGGACACGGATATCCATATTTTGTTTAAATTTTGGTAAATTATATTTATTATCATTGATTATTTTCTTCAGCGCAAAAGTGGCTTTGCTCCCTAAAAACTCGGAATGAAGGAATTGCTTAACTGATAGATGCGCGCATGTATTCTAATCATCTTTTCGCTCGAATACAATGTTCATTAATCAGAATATTTTCCATTATTTTCTACGACTTTTTCCCATCTTTCCGGCAACATGGTAATACCGTGTCGAAAGAACGATATTGGTTTGGCAGCAATCCAATCATCGAGTCATTTTCACAATTCGTCAGCCAAGCCATTCTGCTTCGACCTGAACAAGTGGTAATCAGAAAGTGTTATGTCTGGTGAGTACGTTGGGTTACGGCAGAATTTCCCATTCGAGCCGCAGCACTGTATCTTTGACAGCTCTTGCATGGTATGACCGGACGTTGCCCAACAAAAGGATGACTTGCAACAATACATCGTTCAGCTTGTTCAACTGACGTCGGTAGACATCTGCAGTAACAGTTTCATTCGATTTTAGCAACTCGTAAGCCAATAATTAGAGCTTGCTGATCGTATCATACACATTTCGCTTCGAAGTCGATGTGCGTGGGTCTCCTGAATTAACCCATGACTTTTCGCGCTTAGAATTGTTGCAGTAGATCCACTTTTTCACTTTCAGTCAAATCGTTTGATAGCCATTTCCCCCCACCTTGTGGATCTTGCCTATCTTCTAGAAACAACTGTTAAGCTGTTTGAAAGTTTCTTGAGAGATTGAGCTGGATTATCGTTTACATCACAATCGCATCTTTGGAACCAAAACTTACAATTGGAATATGAAGGAGCACCATCATTAGAAGCACCTAAAAATGGTGGTGGTGTCGGCAGTAGATTTCTTCAAAGCAAACAACAAAAATAATGAAAGTCGAAAATGCAATTTTGAGAGTTCCTTGATTAGTGACTGTATACACTGAATAACTCTCTAATACTCTCTCTAATACTAAATGTTGTTTTATGTACAGAAAGGCGAACATCGTTGAATTTAACCGTTATAGAGATTGATTGATACTTGGCACTACGTTATCATTTTCCCTAATAGATGTCACTGATCAAAATACACGCAATAACCTAACAATAACAAGGTGTCCAGACGTTGTACAAATTCACCAACGAATGTGCCTTTCACTAGTAAGATTTTGTACACCTAACACACACAGTATGCCTCGAAAACCCTACAGTACGTACCGTAGGCCCTAAAAAGTACTTAATTGGGCAGCATAGCATTAAAGTACTCAAACGTCAATGTAGTTGTGGTTGCGACTGTCAGCCATTCCATGTAGTGCTGTCGAAACTCTCATGATCATAATAATTGACATAGAAATCTGACGTACAGGCTTTTAAACGGTGGAAATATCAGCATTGGGCTCTACTGAAATAGCTAGAAAACCATGTTCGCCTTAGAGCGAATCTATGATAGCCAACAAATATTTGGAAGCGCATCAAGATTGTTCGGTGGATTGTAGGTAACTGTGGGCTTTTCTTTCATTAGCTTTGAAGCATTAAGTGTGCCTGAATCGAACGATTGGCTGATTGGTGCCACACAGACAATGCTAAATCGACCCATAATCAGAAATTAGCTCTGCCACCCCCTCTCTAAACTTTTAAATTTCTTTTAAATAAACATTTGCACCAAGTTTTATACCACTACCCGCTTTTGATATATGAATTTAAATGTGAATGTGATTTAACTCGAATGACACTACGTTTCATAAGTTAATGAGCTAAAAGCAGATAAGCCAAGGGTTGGTTACCTTTTTAAAACTTTTACGATAGCGACTATGAGTTTCTAAGTAAATATAGACATTTAGGCATGGGAGCGGACAGACTTTTGTGGCTTAATCAAGCCATACAATTATGTATTGTATGTACTCTCCGATGATTAATTCCAAATAATGTGATAGTCATTACAAACGTTGTCACATGGCATGAAGGTATTTCTAATTGTTGGAATACTTATACGTATAAAGAGTATTTCAACTATTTCATCTTTTATTCGCTGTCGCATACCCATCCATTGTATTATTGTCGTATGTCAGTGTTAATGTATGTGGATTAGCTTAATATCCTTTATTTCCTATCGCATTATCGGACTTTTGTTTTTAATATGACCGTTCATTCAGGTGATGTTTCCTATTCGCACAAGCCGGTGGCAGTCAGAGGGAAGCGGGGAAAGAGATATAGATATAGCGATGGTAGCCGCAGTCTAGTGGGTTTTTCTGGACATTCGCTATGTATTATGCCTTTACTGACTCAGCAGTCATTACAGCTATCACCAAAGTAAACTCTACCGCATATTAGATTTGAACTCTCGATTCGTACCAGCTCGGCCACTCATGTGAATCGTTTAGGCATGACCTATATCATATCATTATATCCGTCGAAGTACAATGTATTAAAGACAGTATTTGTGGCATTTTAGCCTAAAAGCTGAATACGAAGCCGCATAACTTTGATAGCACTAATCCTATCACGCATTACAATAGCGTGTATGACAATATTAGTTCATTGAAAAGTAGTTGCGTTTTATCAGTCTCCCAAAAAATGCACTTATTTTCCAATATCTCTCCTGCTATGGGAATAACGCTGCGCAGATTTGTGAACAAACCGTAATATTTATGGTGAAGATGTTTTCTCAGAAACCATCAGCAGGGAAATGGTTTGCCTCCCTACCATTCTGGAAATTTTAATGCTCAAAATGCTATCGAGCCATTTTTAGAGCGATTGATAGTCGCCGATGAAGAATGAGTGGAATGTTGGAAGGAAAGCAGTAACAAAGCACTCACTGAAACGAAGTCACCTAATGTTTTCCTTTTCTTCTGCGAGTCAGCAAATCAACAACAGATGAATTTACTGAGTTGAGGAAAAAAATTTAATATTTTCGCTTGAACATATTAATCGAAATGTGTTCGGACATTTTGACAATTCTGCGTTGCTTGCGGTGTTGGAAAATAAATGATATTCTCTCTTCTGATAAGCATAGTATTAATATCGCTTTTTCAATTAACGCTGCAAATATTTTGGATTTGGCGAGATTGGAAGGAAATAGTGCATCATAGGCTATTCCAAACTGGTCAGATGATGGATTCCGTTTCGAGCAATTGAGATAAGCCGTTCAATGTTCATCAAGAGATGCATATCATTTTTTATCACGGCGATGCCAGGTGACGTACATCTTTAAGTTCTCGGCAAAAATTAGAAAACAATTCACGGCATAGCACGGACCTTATCCCGTCTCATTATCATTCGCTTTGCCTTCTGCTAAATTTACTTAGCAGCGCAAAGCTTTCTCTTTAAAGTGGGATATGAAAAGCAATGAATTCTGTTCTTCACTCAGAAGCACCAGAACAGTACGGAAGTGATAGTGAAATGATTTGACCAAATAAATAGCAAAAGGTTATCGATCAAAAGATTCGATTTAATATGGATGGACTTGAAATAGTCGCATCTTTTGTTATGCCGATCAACTCGGAATCATTTTTTGAATCGATCTAAGCTTGTCTATGCGTCTTG
>NW_024005109.1:0-2190 GCF_014805625.2 Glossina fuscipes
AAGTTCCACACAATAACCGTAGTATCTAAGGAGCTGCTAGCAATTTTGTCACCTTTAGGATTGAAGCGTACCTGTGTTATGCATTCCGAATGTCCCTGAAAATGAGATGTCAGATAAGGATCTGTAAATTTTCCAGGATTCATTGTTTGCTTATATACTCTTAATGCTTTAAAAGGAAAAATTTTTGCTGTCAATTATTTGAATACTACGCCTGCTTTCTTAAGGCAAGCACTTAAGCACAGTCAGAGTTGTTATAGGAAGTTTTTCTACAAACATAACTTGAGTCTATTTATAATAATTGTAACACATACTTACATAGTTGTATTAAGTTTTAGTTTAAAATATTTTACAAGCATCTTGAGGTCTTTTGCTTATTTGTGATCGTAGCCATAGGCGAATCACGTCAAAGTTTTAAAATATCTGTCGTGAGAGTTACAAGCCTTTTGTGGGTGTGCTTGTGTGGGTCGGTTGCGCAAGATTATAATATAAATTGCGTGTTTCACTTTTTTCTCTCAAATTTTGCTACCGTGGCCCTTCCAGTGGCAGACTATAGGCAGAAAAGTGGACGGGGAAAGCTAACCAGACCCAGGCTTTTATTCTATTTAAGAATATATGCACTCCCTGGAGTCTTTCACGTTTTTTCTTAGGGTTTCGGCCCCTTTTTTACCCGAATTTGAAGGAAAAACCTTCAAAACTTCAAACCTGGCAGACCATACTATTAAGTTCATTCACAATCACAGCTTAATCGAAGGAATAAATATAAGTTTATAACATACAAGCGTGGCAAACAGCCCATAGCTTAAATATTAAAAGACTAAAAAACCATCAGTGTAAGATCCTTCGCCTAATCGTCATACTTTGTCTCCAACTAGAAGCATATTTTGATGGTAACCCTTATATCGAAAAGCGCCCAAAATGCGGTCTACACTTAGCAAGGTTCCTCTTCTTGTCAACTTGTCGACTTTGCCGCTTTGCCATTACTAAGTTTTAATGGATACTTTTATGCAGCATAAGATTCGAATTTGATTTCTATTTCAAACCAATTTTCATTGCGAAATATTAAAAAAAGAGAGAGAGAGAGAGTTTTAGTCACTTACAGCCAGAGTTTACCTTAGAGCCATGTGTGGGAGGTGTGGGGTATACAAAGTGCATATGTCGAAATGTCCGCAAAAATTCCCAAATATTACGACATACACAATATTGAACACAAAAATACAGAGCATCGGAACTCTGGGTGTTACACACAGTATTAATATACTTCATATGTACGCAGGGTGGTATAGGACATAGATATCCACGATAATCTTGAACTTTCATATGTAATAGCAACAACAAAATTCAAAGCTTTCTTTCAAAATACATTAACTCATTACAGTTTTTTGTGTATTGACACTATTGTGATACTGCTTTTATAGATCAGCCTAATTGCTAGTGTTCCTCGACAATGATTTTGTTCGCTTGAAAAAACTCATAACACGCTATCTTTAATTGAGGCCATTGTGAGTATTCGACTGCATTGTCGTTTGACACGAATTTTTGCGCTTTGTGTCCTTTGTTTACCTCTTAATTAAGAAGGAAAATAATTGCTTATACTTGTTACGCTCTACCTTAAGAAATATTTGTAAATATGAATTCTTGTGCAAATTGCGTGAATATATGATATGATAATCTGTATGCTATAGAATACAATATATGATATCATATTACAAATTATGTCCCAGGGAGTTATTTATCTTGTCAAATATCGATAGAGTTACATATTAAACAAGTAAGAGCATTATGGTTGGGCAATCCCCTACACCACATTGTCAAATATGTATGAAGTTCGTATTATTAGCAATTTTAAAAATTACAATGGTTTTCCATATAACGACTTTTCAGAATAGAGCGTTATACGAGGAGTGTTCGAAAAATTTGCACCGACCCGAATCATTTTCAATAGCTTGCGTCCTTTGTCCAAGACACAAGACTGCACCAAATTTCATGAAAACATCTCAAAAATCTGTAGCTTGAAAACAGACTAACATGGACAGACATCAGACAGTTAGAAGGACAGACAGATCTTATATCCGTAGCTTGAATACAAATTTACATGGACAGACATCAGACAGACAGAAGGATGGATAGATGGATAGATCTGTAGCTTGAATACAAAATTTACATGAACAGACATTAGACAGACAAAAGGAC
>NW_024005110.1:0-2257 GCF_014805625.2 Glossina fuscipes
AAGTTCCACACAATAACCGTAGTATCTAAGGAGCTGCTAGCAATTTTATCACCTTTAGGATTGAAGCGTACCTGTGTTATGCATTCCGAATGTCCCTGAAAATGAGATGTCAGATAAGGATCCGTAAATTTTCCAGGATTCATTGTTTGCTTATATATCTTAATGCTTTAAAAGAAAAAATTTTTGCCGTCAATTATTTGAATACTACGCCTGCTTTCTTAAGGCAAGCACTTAAGCACAGTCAGAGTTGTTATAGGAAGTTTTTCTACAAACTTAACTTGAGTCTATTTATAATAATTGTAACACATACTTACATAGTTGTATTAAGTTTTAGTTAAAAATATTTTACAAGCATCTTGAGGTCTTTTGCTTATTTGCGATCGTAGCCATAGGCGAATCACGTCAAAGTTTTAAAATATCTGTCGTGAGAGTTACAAGCCTTTTGTGGGTGTGCTTGTGTGGGTCGGTTGCGCAAGATTATAACATAAATTCCGTGTTTCACTTTTTTCTCTCAAATTTTGCTACCGTGGCCCTTCCAGTGGCAGACTATAGGCAGAAAAGTGGACGGGGAAAGCTAACCAGACCCAGGCTTTTATTCTAATTAAGAATATATGCACTCCCTGGAGTCTTTCACGTTTTTTCTTAGGGTTTCGGCCCCTTTTTTACCCGAATTTGCAGGAAAAACCTTCAAAACTTCAAACCTGGCAGACCCTACTATTAAGTTCATTCACAATCACAGCTTAATCTAAGGAATAAATATAAGTTTATAACATACAAGCGTGGCGAACAGCCCGTAGCTTAAATATTAAAAGACTAAAAAACCATCAGTGTAAGGTCCTTCGCCTAATCGTCATACTTTGTCTCCAACTAGAAGCATATTTTGATGGTAACCCTTATATCGAAAAGCGCCCAAAACGTAAGCCACGTATGCGGTCTACACTTAGCGAGGTTCCTCTTCTTGTCTAGGATCTTATTATTATCATCGTCATAAAGCACTAGAAATTCGACTTTGCCGCCTTGCAAGGACTAAGTTTTAATGGATACTTTTATGCAGCATAAGATTCGAATTTGATTTCTATTTTAAACCAATTTTCATTGCGAAATATTAAAAAAAGAGAGAGAGAGTTTTAGTCACTTACAGCCAGAGTTTACCTTAGAGCCATGTGTGGGAGGTGCGGGGTATACAAAGTGCATATATCGAAATGTCCTCAAAAATTCCCAAATATTACGACAAACACAATATTGAACACAAAAATACAGAGCATCGGAGCAGACGTGCTTAGAACTCTGGGTGTTACACACAGTATTAATATACTTCATATGTACGCAGGGTGGTATAGGACATAAATATCCACGATAATCTTGAACTTTCATATGTAATAGCAACAACAAAATTCAAAGCTTTCTTTCAAAATACATTAACTCATTACAGTTTTTTGTGTATTGACACTATTGTGATACTGCTTTTATAGATCAGCCTAATTGCTAGTGTTCCTCGACAATGATTTTGTTCGCTTGAAAAAACTCATAACACGCTATCTTTAATTGAGGCCATTGTGAGTATTCGACTGCATTGTCGTTTGACACGAATTTTTGCGCTTTGTGTCCTTTGTTTACCTCTTAATTAAGAAGAAAAATAATTGCTTATACTTGTTACGCTCTACCTTAAGAAATATTTGTAAATATGAATTCTTGTGCAAATTGCGTGAATATATGATATGATAATCTGTATGCTATAGAATACAATATATGATATCATATTACAAATTATGTCCCAGGGAGATATTTATCTTGTCACATATCGATAGAGTTACATATTAAACAAGTAAGAGCATTATGGTTGGGCAATCCCCTACACCACATTGTCAAATATGTATGAAGTTCGTATTATTAGCAATTTTTAAAATTACAATGGTTTTCCATATAACGACTTTTCAGAATAGAGCGTTATACGAGGAGTGTTCGAAAAATTTGCACCGACCCGAATCATTTTCAATAGCTTGCGTCCTTTGTCCAAGTAACACAACACTGCACCAAATTTCATGAAAACATCTCAAAAATCTGTAGCTTGAAAACAGACTAACATGGACAGACATCAGACAGTTAGATGGACAGACAGATCTTATATCCGTAGCTTGAATACAAATTTACATGGACAGACATCAGACAGACAGAAGGACGGATAGATCTTAGATCTGTAGCTTGAATACAAATTTACATGAACAGACATTAGACAGACAAAAGGACAGACAGGTTT
>NW_024005111.1:0-7933 GCF_014805625.2 Glossina fuscipes
ATTTTTTCACTTCAACTTTGAAGTTGGTTTTGTATTGATACAAAACGAAAAAATTAACACAGTTGGTCAGGTGCTAGTGTATGAAATAATATAATTTTGTATAACTTAATTCTGTTACTGAATAACATAGTATGTTTAATGTTATTATGTTGCTTATGTTATAAATTCTTTAAGAGCTTGCATGTTGGCTTGTATGTCGGTATTGTGAGACGTGAGACATGAATAAGCGAAGAGTAAGTTTACGAAATTATACGCAAAGTGAGCTGGTTCACTGGCCATTATTTTTGGTAACAGCTCAATAGCATTAAAAATTGTTATTACTTTGCAAGAACGTGTACTTTGTAAAAGCGTTTGCTATGTTATCTGATACCTGGGATGAAAAAACTTAGAAACCTGTTTTTGTTTTTGAACACTTTTAACTTTAAATTTTTGTAAAATGTCATAAATTTTTCGTTTCCTTGCTTGTAAAATATTTGAAAAACTTTGTCGACCAAGATGTTTTCAAACTCAAAAATGCATTTACAAACCGATGATTTCGAGTTTTTAAGCGGTGATACCATAACCGGTACTGTTGTACTGGAAAACACCGATCTTCTTCATTTCATTGGTAAAAGCTAAACGCAGAAAAACGGCCGAAAAATCATTAAAATCATTGGTGTTTTTATTTTTCAAAGAATTATTTGTAGCCTTCGGTAGTGAGATCATCGTTGATTGGAATGATTTGGAAGCGAGAACTCAAAACAGTTTTACCGTGCATTACGACCAACGGTTTGAAAACAAATTGATATCCATCAATGCACAACGAAGTTTGGTGCGTGAGAGCATGGAACCAGGAAATCATTACTATGAGTTTTCTTTGAAAATACCTCGAGCCACGCCTTCGTCATGCACGGCCAAGTTTGGTTACATTAAATATGAACTATCCCTGGTGCTGCATGATACGAAAGGATTTCAGAAGTTGTACACTCTCCCCATTCATATACAGAGAAGCCTTAATTTATCTTTAAACCCGAAACTATTGGTAAAATGAAACGAGTGTAAAAAAGTCGGAAAAAAATATTCAATTTTCTATTCTTTTAGAGACCCTTTTGCAAGGAATTCAATTACAATACCAATTGGTGGTTTTTGCCTTGTCTAAGCAAACCTTTTAATGCCACAATTGCTTTGAATTCTTGTGCATTTATACCGGGCGATCAAATCGAATACACCATAACCGTTGATAACGCAAGCCGATATTTTGATATAGAAAAAATTGATTTGGTATTAATACAAAAGCATCAATTTCAAGCTGAACGTCCCTATAAAAAATCGCGTCACGATATAAAGGTCTTATTAACAACAACTCATAATAAGCCATGTCGCCGCTTAGCGCAATGTATTGTGACCGGATGTCTTCAGTTACCTGAAACGTTACCGATTACCAGTCAGGATCCAACTATAATTATGGTTAATTATTCACTACATATATTTATTGAAATGCGAGGCTTTAATAACAGCAGCTACTTAAGAATACCAATAATCATAGGGAGTCATAACGAAGAGATTCGATTGATGGCAAATTCTGCGCTGGATCATGTCATTAACATAGCAGATAAAAATGGTCGGAAAAATATTTTCAATTAAAAAGATTTTTCTGTTTTTTCTAATTTTCCTTTTCCTTAACTTATAGAATGTTCTGAAAATCTTCAAGCGGAATGCATTGTGTAATTTGGTTTTATAAGAGTTTTTAAATAAGTCATTGCATATAATTCCTATAATTGAGTTTTAAACAAGATACAAGTAACAAATAAACTTTCAAATAATAGGGCCGTACTGCATCCTTTCAAAAGTTGATTTGAAAAATTTCTTATAACTGCGTCTCTCCCTCAATTGTAAATGAAAATGTTTGCTAAAAGAGGCAAATGGATAATGAGCGATAGTAGCTAAGATAATATTCCTTAAGTACAATACTCGATGAAAGACATCACACATATTCCTTATGCGAAAGTTAATCCGACATTTTTCCAAGTAGTTGCCTGTTATGCACAACCTTGCTTTGAACATCATAAAAGAAAGAGAAGGCTTGCCAAGTCTTCTACATTGACTCTACTATTAAGGAGAGGTTGTTCGCCATTTGCTCGATGCGTTAAAAGGTTGCATTGTGTTTTGGTGATGAATTTGACTTAGGTTTTAATTGAAGGCAAATATCACCTTTGCTTGACATACGCACTTATTCTGCTTCGGTGAAAAGCTCGAATCGATTTTGTGCGTTTTCCAATGAAGACTTTGTATTAGGTAGAAAATAATGAGAGTAATAGAATCCATAACCCTGACGTATAATTAAGAGCCGCGTTATAGGTGTAAGGAGTTGCGACGGACCTCCGCAGGGGCCTGCCTAGTTCAATTCTTCCGTACAAACTAAGAAATTCGAAATAATGGTGACTGAAGTATATTACAATTTTGAGGCTAACGGCACCTGCTGAGGTCAGCGAAACAAAATCCAGCGAATTCATAATTCGTTTGTACTGGGCATAAAAATATGAAACCGGATTTGCCCATACATACCTCTAACACTACAAGTAAAGTGCATACGAGCGCGAAACATTTCTTTTATAGCCTGAATAGTTGACAATAAGGTTGTAGCCGTAACTCTAGCGAATCACAAAGCAAAATTAATTTTTCGAAGAATGTCGAAGACTAAACAAAAAGTCTTTTTTGATGAAGCTCTTCTGACAATCTCAGGCTTGAGCACTCGAGCATACCATACACATCGACTGTGAGACTGAATTACTTGAGCAGAAAGACAATATTGTGTGTTCAGTGGAAGCAGAACAGTGTGCTCTGTTGTAAGCTGTAACGGGTAGTACCAAACGCTACAAACAACAGTTACTCGATTTGAATCATTCAATATTGAAAAACTGAGAGCAAATATCAAAACGAATAGCAGATGTCCGCGTGTCCATATAGTGAAGCCAGTTCGCATAGAAAAGGGAGGATTTAGCTCATGCGGTTTACTCATGAAACTCGAGTACTTCCGATCACCTCTTGTTTCCATCAATGGGATAGGCGCTTACTACGCAGCACTTCACTTCTTAGGAGAATATACGAAAGTGGTTCAATGACTATTTTGCCTGAAAGGGTCAAAACATCATATGAGACGAATGCAAAATATGGACAACAAGCAACCAGCGACCAGTAAAATATTTTTCATTATTTTGTCGTTTCATATTTGCGTACCTGGTAATGCTTTTTTAAGCGGCTCATTCCACATCACTAGTTCGAAACCCACACCAATACATGGCATTTTCATTTCTTTTCCCCTCTGGAAGGTGCAGTAGACGCCGTAAGCTGTTAGTTGGAATTGGTAGGCCGTTGATTTTCTAGTTTCTAGTAGATTTTTGGTTCTGTTCAAACTTTGCTTTTCTTCGCTCATGTAATTTTCTTTTCCAAACCTTTTTTAAAAACATTTAGAATGTTTTTTTTTTTATATCAGCAAAGCTTTTTTATACTTAAGATTATTAAGGAATATCGAACTAAGGCTCGTGTGCTTAAGCTCTTATAAAAATATACTTGTTTAGTTAAACTCTTTGGTTCGTATCTTTAAGCTCTTAGCGATAAATCTTAGCTCATACGGTTCATTGACGGTTCGTTCGTTTCAGCAACGTTTTCTATTTGGACTTGAGTAGTTTCGATTTCGTGAATATCGTCTTCATTATTGTCGGGTTCGTCTCTAACGCTTAAGATCTCCAAAGTATCCAAAGAACGTCCCGTTTGATTTGTACCTAAAGATCCGTAAGATCCTTGGTAAGCCCCTGTTGCATCAAGTAACGAATCGGTAGGATTGCTAAAGGTGTTGTAGCTGGGAAACGGCGGTAAATGTACGCTACTCCTCTTAGATCCCTTGGGCATGGGCTCTGTAGAATCTAAAGTATCACGACTACCCAGTGTAGCGTAACTAAATGAAGGCGGTACTGAAAAGTACACGAAAAATATTTACTTATTTTTTTCTTTTTCCAAATTTAAATAACAAATTTTAACCTACAACAACTATCATAAGACGGAGGATCATCATCATTTTTCTTCTTTTTTCGCTGCTCTTCCAGTTTATTCAAGTCGTCGCGTTGCGTTATTATGGTATAATTTAATAAATTATTCAATTCTTGCTGTAATCTAAGTGTAGGTTGCGTTGTTACTAAACCCCTGCACACTTCGGCGCCCCAAGCCCTATTACCATCGGCGGCATTACTTTGACCTTCTAAAGCTCTCTGCTCGGCCAGAAATTCTCGTATGGGCGTTGTGCCAATAATAACGGGTAATGAAATTTCCGCGTCATAATGAAAACAACCAGTTTTCAGTTTCACTTGTAAGCTATAGTGCAAAAATACTATATAATTTAAATTCAAAGTTGACCTTGGCGTATTAATGGGAACATAAACACAAGCTTCGTATAAACGTTTCGATAAACGCAAAGTCCGCTCTTCAATTACCATTTTATAGAGAGTTTTGCTATGATAGTTACGTTTAAGTGGCTTACGGGCCAAAAATACAAAATGCTGTTTCAAAGAGGCCTCCACAGCCCAGACGTCATAATGAGGCGACTGATTGTCTAGCTCTAATTGAAATTTTATATACTGCCCGGGTGTATAACCGGCATAAGGCAAAGAGAGGCGAAAATTTAAAGGACCTGAACTGCAAGGCCAACGGCACAAGTATTTCATACTTTCTTCATTTAAGGATAACTAGAATGAATAGAAAAAGGAAAAAATTTCAATATATTTTTGGTTTTTATACCCTACACCACCCATGTTCGAAAGATATATGGAACATTCAGAAGGACATGAAATAGATTTACCTTTTATTATATCAAAATTATTTTTTGCATTGTTTTTTACTTGTCTGTCTGTCTGTCAATTTACAATTTTTGCGATATTTTTTAATGAAATTTGTTGCACTAAACTTAGAAAAGTTGTGAGTAAGGTGGACACCGATTTAGGAATACAATTCTTAGTGTCCTCCTTCTGTGCACGTTACACATCATTTGTAGTGCAAACGTGCGGACATGTACATGATATGGAAGGACTTGCGATGGATTTACCTTTTATTACTCCGATCGATTCAGAATCACTTTATGAGTCGATCTTTAGCTTGTCTTTCCATGTGTCTCTCTTGTTTTTTTTGTATTCAATCTGTGGATATTTTGATAAAATTTGGTATTATTGCGGGTTTTGGATCAAGGCCGACAATTGGCAATGGTTCGGATTGGACCACTCTTTCGATCACTTCCCTTATAACGCTTTGTTTTGAATAACGTTAGGGTGGTGTAGGCTTTTTAATAGATGGCAATAGCCCACTATACGGTTCTTGTTTGTTATAATTTAATAATAATATTTACCGAATAATCTGGATTTATATTTAAGTCCAGTGTTTGGACTACGGTAATTGGTTGACGGAAAACCTCATTGAAACTGCGCGGCTTATCAATAACTAAAGACATATGATAGGCTATATAGCCGTAGGGCCCTGCGCAAGACGACGGACAGTCTTGCGGTATACGCAACGTTAAGACATAGATATGAGTGCCAGCTGAAAATTCGGTATTATCGAAAACACTGGCTCGCGAATGTAAATACTGCTGATGACCGAAATAATTCGCTGTCTCCTTACCACTAATAGACCACTGTACCTTGGCCTCGCCTTCCAAGCTAACGTAAACGGCTATTAATGTTGAAAGAACCAAAAAAAAAAAAAAAAAAAAAAAAAAGAAGAAAAACAAAAAAGAAATGAAAGGGAACAGCTCTTGAAAAACATTTTCATTTTCACTTTATCTAAACTCACCGTTGACTCGTTTCACTTTATCCGTTTTCAAGAGAATACGACCTTTGATATATTCACCGGAATTATAAACTGGATTTAAACGATCCAATTGAAAGGTGCACGAGGTAGGCATTGTTTGTGTTAAAACATTTAAATTATTATTATTTTTTTTTTTAAACTTTATTTTAATTACTTTCGCTCTTGTGCAAGAAACAACCTTTTTCTTACAGCATCTTTTACAAAGTGATGGCACTCTTCAAACTAACTGTGGGGTTGTTTGTGGTGCCTTTGTGTTGTCTGTGAATATTTTGGCTAAAGTTGCATTATATGTGTTTTTGCCAAGGAATCAATATTTTGGCGCCAATAAGACGACTATAACTTTTTTTTCATTTTATGAAAAATGTCGCTATATGAACCTTCCATAGCCCGAATAGTTGCATAGCTGCTGATAATGTGCGTAAAACTTATTAAATGATATCAGAAAATTTTGCAATAAATTTGTAATAAATTTTCTGATTTTTTTTAAAGTAAATGAATTTTCGAATTTTTTTTTTTGGATTCATCAGCTTTAACGGGTTAAAGATTTTTCTTTTTTTTCTCATTATATGACGAATCATTCACACGAGCGTTTTCTACCCATGTAAAACCGTAACGTTTAAAAAGAAAAGATAGTTAAAATAAGAGGCAGGTAGGTGTGCGTAGTCTAGTCGGTATGTTCCCGATCAGTAAGCTGGGCAAGCAGTTTAGCTTTATGACCAAAGTAAATTCTACCACACTGGGATTTGAAACGGCGCAAACACTTACCTATTCGACTACTCTTGCAGAAGATTGTCTCTAAGGATTAAACCTGAAAATGTCGATTTGAAATTCTCGAATAACTAACACAAACATTAATACTGAAACCAAGTCATGCAAGCATAGTGATTGAGAGACAACTGAGTGTTTAATCACTTTTGAAATCTTCCGCAAATATTTCGCTTCATTTGGTTCTTTTATATATACATACGAGGGATGTTTAAGCAAATTCGCGGAAATCTCAAATGTTTTTGTTAACTAACTTAAAGATTATTTGAAAGGAGATTTATTTACTGCTTACAAGATGGCATTAAAGTCTTATGGCACACACAAGTAGCAAAGGGTTCAAAGCAGCTCACATTTGTGTAGCTAAAGGATACCTAAAAAATGTCCAATTGAATTTGACGAAATTTCGTTCGTTGAAATAAATTTCGTAATTTGCAGGTAACAATCAGGTGGATGAGTAGCTTTCACTTCAAATTTTAATATTCCTATCTACTGCGCCGGGCAGTTCATGGAAATTGCTCCTAATATTCTGGCAAATGTCGAGTGAGCTCAGCAAGGAAGAATTGTATAATTGTGTAGCGAGTCTTCTTTGGCGGGCTATGCTCAGCCAATCCGGAACTCTCTCCAAGAAAATTTGTATTAAAAAAACTTGGACCTTCGGTTTTGTTCCTCTGCTTCTATTTATTTATTTCTGAGGAATTTTACAATAGATAAGCGATTTTAAGGGTAGTGGGAGGAAAAAAGCCAGCGAGGTGACCCGACTCTTCTTTAACGTTTTAATATTTCTTATTCGTTACGAACGATTATTATTATATTCACTTTTCCACGTTTCCGTATCACGAGTTTCTGTAAAAGAAAAGAATACGTCGCCAATAGCATGAAAAACGGTCATGCGTTCAACCTTGGACAGTAGTGTGCAAAGCGGTCATTTATCTAAAGTTGAACAGTATCGTGTGAAGATCACGAGTCTAAGCTTGCATCTTAGTCTAAACAACAGCATGAAAAAGAGTCATGCATTTAACTTTGGACAACACAGCGCGGAAAAGATGTTCCTCTAAGCGTAAAAAATGGTCGTGTCTAAGCTTCGGCACTAGTATTAAAAAAAGTCACGCATTTAGGTTTGAGTAAAAGTGTGGGAAAATGAACGTTCTTGTAAACGTAAACGCCAACATGGAAAAAGATGATTCATTTAAAGTTAAGCAGTATCGTGTGAAATTATCATGAGTCTAAGCTTGGGTAAAACCATGAAAAAAGTCACGCGTCCAAGTTTAAGTAAGAGCGTGGGAAGGGGGCGTTCCTGTACGCGTGAATAACAACATGGACAACGACCGTTTATCTA
>NW_024005112.1:0-1055 GCF_014805625.2 Glossina fuscipes
CACAGTTTACACAACTGAAGCTCGGGTTGATGAAACAACAGTTGTATCTACAGATCCGACTGCTGCACCTGTCGATGCTGTGGATGAAACAACAGCAAACTCCTTGGATGAGGTAACCAGCGTCACCACAAATTACACAACGGAAGTTCAGGTGGACGAATCAACAGTTATGTCTGTAGATTCGACTACTGCCTTTGCTAATACTGCTGACGAAACAACAGCAAATTCCTTGGTTGAAGTAACCAGTGACATCACAGATTACTCAACGGAATTTCAGGCTGATGAATCAACAGTTATATCTATAGATTCGACTGCCGCCCCTGCTGATAATGCTGATGAAACAACAGTAAACTTCATGGATGATACAACCAACGATCCCGCAGATTCTACAACTGAAGCTCGAGTTGATGAAACAACAGTTATATCTACAGATCCGACTGATGCACCTATTGATGCTGTGGATGAAACCACAGCAAATTCCTTGGATGAAGTAACCAGCTATACAACGGATTACACAACGGAAGTTCAGGCTGATGAGTCAACAGCTATGTCTGCAAATTCGACTGCCGCCCCTGCTAATAATCCTGACGAAACAACAGCAAACTCCATGGATGATACAACCAACGATCTCGCAGATTCTACAACTGAAGCTCAAGTTGACGAAACCACAGTTTTGTCTTCAGATTCGACTGATGCCGCTGCTGGTACTGCTGATGAAACAACAGCAAATTCCATGGATGATACAACCAACGATAACGCAGATTCTACAGATGAAGCTTGGATTTATGAAACAACAGTTGTATCTACAGGTTCGACTGCTGCACCTGTTGATGCTGTGAAAGAAACCACAGCAAATTCTTTGGATGAGGTAACCAGCGTCACCACAGATTACAAAACGGAAGTTCCGGTGGACGAATCAACAGTTATGTCTGTAGATTCAACTGTTGCCCCTGCTGGCACTGCTGATGAATCAACAGCAAATTCCTTAGATGAAGTAACCAGCGACATCACAGATTACACAACGGAAATTCAGGTGAATGAATCAACAGGTGTAT
>NW_024005113.1:0-2147 GCF_014805625.2 Glossina fuscipes
AAGATGGCTGGTAATCGTCGCTGTCAAGGTTGGAAAGCTCAAGTGATGAGCATTCCCCAGCGACGCATGCCGTAGGCGACTTATTACACCCGCATTATTATTTTATTAATACTCACTCTATCTCTCTCCTCATTATAAAGGCATAAATTTTTTTTTTTATTTACATAAAAGCTTCCGGGAGTGTCAGTAGCATGTGGTAAAACAATTACCCATTCCATCGACGCCGAAGCAGAGCCGATATGCTATTGCCAATTAAAAATTACACCATTCTGCCCTTGCCACCTCTTTATTTGATAGTTATATGCTAAAAACTCGGCTATTAGCTGGTTTATCGATATATTAAAGAGGAAGTATATGCGTATAAAGTCAAAAGTTGCGCGTAAATGTTAAGTTACTTTGCCGTCCTTCTTGAAGCTTGAGTCTTTTAGTCATTAAGACCGGGCCCGTACATTTTATACGTTCTGAGAACGAGGTACATGTTTTAAATCAATTATTGAGGACTCGTTCACCGACTCGCTGTAACGATTGTTAAATTTACCCCTGCCGATAAAGAATACATTTATCTTACTCGATAAAAAAATCTTTTGGTCGTAGAATTACTCTCGAATAACATATTCAAAGGAAAAAAAAGCAAAAACATTATAGGCGGCCTCTGCCCACCATTAAATTCGTTTAATCCATTTATTCGTACAACAACTTTCCAAAATAAGGCTTTATAAGAGAAGTGGTCAAAAAAGTGCTCCGATCCAAACTATTATCAATAGCGTACTTCCTCAAGCCTAAACCAAATTCCATTAAAATATCGGCAAAATTGTGGACTGTGAACACAAGAAAACTAGACAGGCAGACGCACAGATGAACGGACGGACAGACAAGTTTATTTTCTGAATTGATCGATACAATAAACGATGGTTTTATCTCAAGTCCTTCTGGGTTTTGCATTTATCCGCACAAACTTAATGTGCCGTCATACCAAAAGTGGTGTAGTGAATAATTACTTTACCGCATTGAAAAGCAAATAAACCCAAATTTTTTTTGAAGTACGTACGCACAATAGTTATAACAAAACTATATTATTATATAAACATATATTATGCAATAATTTTGTGGGTCTATGGCGGAGTTTACGCAGCAGCACACGAGTTTGTCCAACAATTTGATGCCTAACAGATTGTTAGGAAAGCAAGCAATTCCGAAACTTTCATAAGAGGTGCCCGTTAAAATTAACCACATGGTGACTCTAAGAACAAACTTACAAGCGTAAAGCAACTTTTTGCTTCACGTAATGAATTGAATCTACTGCGTAAATGTGGAAGTGCTCTTGTAATTTCATCAACCTTTCAATTTTACTTTACCTTTCTCTTTACAGATATTTCTTACTTGTACTGTTTCTGCTTCTCTTTTTCTTGTCAGGCACAAGTAGTCGCTAACATACGTAGCTTTCAGTTTCAATGTCGGATGAAGACTCGGATGCAGATTTTGAATATTTATTAACTCAGAATCTGTAATACGGCGTACAAATGCTAATTTCGTCAAATAAACATAATGTATATAGAAATTGTGCTGAGGAAATCGAAAGTCCAAGCCGTTCTTTGAGCATAAATTTAGTTAACAAGAAAAAACCAATGGGATGAGCGTCATCATCAAAGTGATTTCAAAAATGAACAAACGAATCTTTTGTTTTTTATGTAATTTTTTTCTCATTTTACACGATTTTAAGGAGCATAAGTTTTATTGCGTTATAAAACTATGAAGTCTGTTTAAATTATTATGAAAGTAAGTTGAGAAAACATCGTCATCAACGTGCCTTTAAAAATGAAAGAACGAATATTTTCCTGTTCACGTAATTTTCGTCTCATTTTACACGATTTTGAAAAGCATAACTTTGACTGCGTTATAAAACCTTGAAGACTATTCAAGTTATGACGACAGAAAATTGAGAAAGCATCGTCATCAGAGTGATTTCAAAAATGAACAAATTAATCTTTTGTTTTTTATGTAATTTTCGTCTCATTTTACACGATTTTAAAGAGCATAAGTTTTACTGCGTTATAAAACTATGAAGTCTGTTTAAATTATAATGAAAGTAAGTTGAGAAATCATCGTCATCAACGTGCCTTTAAAATTTAACCAAAGAACCTTTTGCT
>NW_024005114.1:0-2293 GCF_014805625.2 Glossina fuscipes
AAGATGGCTGGTAATCGTCGCTGTCAAGGTTGGAAAGCTCAAGTGATAAGCATTCCCCAGCGACGCATGCCGTAGGCGACTTATTACACCCGCATTATTATTTTATTAATACTCACTCTATCTCTCTCCTCATTATAAAGGCATAAATTTTTTTTTTTATTTACATAATACAAAAGCTTCGGGGAGTGTCAGTAGCATGTGGTAAAACAATTACCCATTCCATCGACGCCGAAACAGAGCCGATATGCTATTGCCAATTAAAAATTACACCATTCTGCCCTTGCCACCTCTTTATTTGATAGTTATATGCTAAAAACTCGGCTATTAGCTGGTTTATCGATATATTAAAGAGGGAGTATATGCGTATAAAGTCAAAAGTTGCGCGTAAATGTTAAGTTACTTTGCCGTCCTTCTTGAAGCTTGAGTCTTTTAGTCATTAAGACCGGGCCCGTACATTTTATACGTTCTGAGAACGAGGTACATGTTTTAAATCAATTATTGAGGACTCGTTCACTGACTCGCTGTAACGATTGTTAAATTTACCCCTGCCGATAAAGAATACATTTATCTTACTCGATAAAAAAATCTTTTGGTCGTAGAATTACTCTCGAATAACATATTCAAAGAAAAAAAAGCAAAAACATTATAGGCGGCCTCTGCCCACCATTAAATACTCTATACCAATTCGTTTAATCCATTTATTCGTACAACAACTTTCCAAAATAAGGCCTTATAAGAGAAATGGTTGAAAAAGTGCTCCGATCCAATCTATTATCAATAGCGTACTTTCTCAAGCCTAAACCAAATTCCATTAAAATATCGGCAAAATTGTGGCCTGAACACAAGAAAACTAGACAGGCAGACGCACAGATGGACGGACGGACAGACAAGTTTATTTTCTGAATTGATCGATATAATAAACGATGGTTTTATCTCAAGTTCTTCTGGGTGTTGCATTCATCCGCACAAACTTAATGTGCCGTCATACCAAAAGTGGTGTAGTGAATTATTACTTTACCGCATTGAAAAGCAAATAAACCCAAATTTTTTTTGAAGTACGTACGCACAATAGTTATAACAAAACTATATTATTATATAAACATATATTATGCAATAATTTTGTGGGTCTATGGCGGAGTTTACGCAGCAGCACACGAGTTTGTCCAACAATTTGATGCATAACAGATTGTTAGGAAAGCAAGCAATTCCGAAACTTTCATAAGAGGTGCCCGTTAAAATTAATCACATGGTCGCTCCTTTTACGCTAAATCATCAGTGTTAAATTGTATCGAGGATTGACATATTTTCTTTTCGATTTGATGGATTATCATTTGTGAAATTTTGTAAATTGATATCGGGCAAAAGCTTGATATCGGCAGCTATAAACCGATCCACAACATAGTTAAAAACGACTCTTTATTATGACTCTAACAACAAACTTACAAGCGTAAAGCAACTTTTTGCTTCACGTAATGAATTGAATCTACTCCGTAAATGTGGAAGTGCTCTTGTGATTTCATCAACCTTTCAATTTTACTTTACCTTTCTCTTTATAGAAATTTCTTACTTGTATTGTTTCTGCTTCTCTTTTTCTTGTCAGGCACAAGTAGTCGCTAACATACGTAGCTTTCAGTTTCAATGTTGGATAAAGACTCGGATGCAGATTTTGAATATTTATTAACTCAGAATCTGTAATACGGCGTACAAATGTCAATTTCGTCAAATAAACATAATGTATATAGAAATTGTGCTGAGGAAATCGAAAGTTCAAGCCGTTCTTTGAGCATAAATTTAGTTAACAAGAAAAAAACCAATGGGATGAGCGTCATCATCAAAGTGCCTTTAAAAATGAACAAACGAATCTTTTGTTTTTCATGTAATTTTTGTCTCATTTTACACGATTTTAAAGAGCATAAGTTTTGTTGCGTTATAAAACCATGAAGTCTGTTTAAATTATTATGAAAGTAAGTTGAGAAAACGTCGTCATTAACGTGCCTTTAAAAATGAAAGAACGAATATTTTCCTGTTCACGTAATTTTCGTCTCATTTTACACGAGTTTGAAAAGCATAACTTTGACTGCGTTATAAAACCTTGAAGACTATTCAAGTTATGACGACAGAAAATTAAGAAAGCATCGTCATCAAAGTGATTTCAAAAATGAACAAACGAATCTTTTGTTTTTTATGTAATTTTTGTCTCATTTTACACGATTTTAAGGAACATAAGTTTTACTGCGTTATAAAATCATGAAATCTGTTTACATTATAATGAAAGTAAGTTGAGAAAGCATCG
>NW_024005115.1:0-5871 GCF_014805625.2 Glossina fuscipes
CAAGACATTACTCGCGGTGCGATCAATCCGATTACAGTGAAAGCTAGAATCACCATTCTTTCACACTTTAAAACTGCTGGCATTGATGGCATTTACAAGGATCTTTCCGTTATTAGTCGAGAGCTGATCGCCATACGAGCAATGCCTAACATTGCGATCTCCACCTATAATAACATTTTGTTCACCATCAAGAAAGTCATAATCTCTGAATTTTACCCCAAAACGTTCGTACATCTATGTTGGGTGAAAAGTAGCACGATGCTATAAAAAAATCGATTTAAGATTCATGGTTTTGATAATAAAAATTTCAAAATAATTGTAAGGAATGCGTCTAAAATTGATACCCTTTTTAACTAATATACTAACTCCACCATAGCCTTGATCACGAGATTTAGTGGCTGAAGTATAACTGGAAAAACTTTACCCAAGATGCAAAAATCAATATTATTTGAGTTTAAGCAAAAATCTCAAAATGAAAGAAGAAGAAATCACATTTTAAGTGAGAGAAACAGAAACTAAACATTTAATCATAGCGAGAATTACCACAATAAGAAATTGCTTCCTCATTCGTGAATAGAATCCTGACGGATCATCGGACGGATAAATTGTTTAATCCCAGCGATTAATCTTTCCAATTCAGAAGAATGCAAAGAAATCACTGGCTATTGAGATCTTTTTACAGACGGCTCTGGACATGGATTACAAGAAGGTTTTGAAATAATAAGTTTACTTTTGACAACAGCATAATATATGGTTTTTTCGTTAGGATTTTCTTTACGTCACCATTATCATTCCTTGAGGGAACCATACGCGAGTTCACCAATGAGAACAAGTTATTTTCGTACAATTGATCGTCAAGACATTCAAAATAATTGGTGAGTACCTTTTCCTCATATCTTTTTATGGCCATTTATCTTAATTTCCGCTTTTTGTTCGAACAAGTCTTGTTTAATCTATTATGTTCATAAGAACCAAAAGTGAGAGATTTATTCACTTCGCATTTGTGAGCATATTTAGGGATCTTGCCACAATTAGCGAAAGGTTTATATATCACCATATTAATTACTCTTAAAGTATTGTTTTAAGGTGAAAATAAAATAATCCAACTTTAAATTGATAGACTTAGGGAGGGATTTTCCCTTAAAGACGTCTGGCCAGCGGAACAAATTCATTATTATTGTCTTCTCCTCTCAAGCATAATGACAGACTTAATCGAAACATCAAACACCGCATTTTAAATAACTTCTTTTACGTCTAACCTATAGGGACATTCCCGATAATACCAAATCTGTCGACGCACGATCTGAGAATGTAAGCTTTCAAGTTCTTTTTATAACCATTATTTTTGGTGAAAGAGTTGCCATGAAGTGTAAAAAATGGCTTTGCCATTGCTAGTTGTTTTGGGCTCTTTTAAGCCGTTTGTCTTAAAGTCTTTAAGCGATTCGTAAAAAAAAACGTCGGAGAAGATGTTCATACCCGAATCAAAAGCCTTATCAACAAGCAGTGTTGGAACAACAGGTAAATGAGCTAATTCAACACCTTTCGTGGCCATCCCCGATCTCTTATTGTTCTACGTTATATTGTACGTTTCTGCCTGCAATAATCTGATCAGTCTCCATGGGGAGACAGGCTGATGTTGTTTTAGCTGCTACGGATTCTATCCCAGGGAACACTTACCAAAGATCCGGAAGTAAAAGAAAGAATACTTCTTTAATATATATTGTTGTTAAAAAGGAGTTTGCGAGATTATAAATAAAGATAAAAGCATAATTTTTGACTTCAAAAACGAAACCTGTAAAGATTTGTATTAGTTGTTAAATATTTGTTGTTTTACCTCATTTTCCTTTAGAGAAAAGACGCTTCAGAAAAATTTTCAGAAGCCGCTTAGTTAAATGTATCGTGTTGTTTCAAATGTTGGTTGTGAAGGCGAGATGAACGTAAGTTAGATAACCAATTTCTAAATTTAAAATAAATTGTTTTTACTTGTCTTGTTCGTCGCTTTTTTAAATTTCTTTTGATGCATTCATGCAAAACTTCATCACTTGTTAAATCCCATAAAGTTTTGGAAAGACTGGGCAAAGTTGAAGGAAATAGGAAATAGGAATAACGCCTCATTCTGTCACCCCATTTTTCCCAGGCTTGGGGAAGAACTCAATTTAATCACTTAGTGAATTCTAAATTGTGGCTTCCTGAATTATGTGAATATATATAAACATCAATAATATCAAAAATATATTGTAAAGGTCTCGAGCACTGTGAATGTAAATGAAACCTATACTATGTCGTAATTGTGTAACTAACCGAATTACCAATACAAATATAAATTAATTTTATTAACCCCTAAGGCTGCAGATAAACACAATTTTTAAAAGCAACTACAGCTAAATCCGAATTACTTTTTGGACCAAACGTTACGGTAAACAAAGGAAAATTAAAATTTTTGTAAGAAAAAAGACGACAATGCAGCATCGGTCATTAAAACCATAAAAAATTAATTGGGTAGCATAAACGGGACCTTATCTATTATTTGAATTGCCTTTCTACTATTGATACAAATAATATTTTAATTAACAAAAACTTCAATGCAGTTTTAAAAAATAAAACAAGTATTCCCAATAGAATGCATAGAATGTCTCTCAAGACGCCCTCGACTTACAGTAACAAGTCGCCGGAGCCAAAAAAACCTACCCCACCTCCTGAAAAGCATACTTTCATCAATTACCATAAATCCACTGAAATGGAGATAATTCTGGAAAAGATTTTCAGGATTCTCTCCATCTCTTCTCAAGAAGATATGCTTAAAACCATCCAAACAGAAATAAGTTCCCTTAAATCAAAAATTGATCTTTTAAAACAAGGTACATCTGGGTCGGCCCTATCATGTTCTAACATTTCTCATGACGTCCTTCCTACAGTATAACATACAAAGCTTCAGGCGTAATGCCCATTCTCTTGATTTTTCCATAAATTTCAACCGAACTGATTTCGCCATCTTGAGTGAAATCTTTCTGTCCGATGAAAAAATTTCCGATCTCAAAATCTCAAATTACAACTCCGCTTATAAATGTAGAAGTGACGGCTATGGAGGTGTTGCCATCCTTGCCAGAAAAGGCATATCCTTCAAACAAATCCCATTTAAATCGACTGCTGACATTGTCATTATCAAAAACTCTTGTCTAAAACCTAATATCGTCATTGCTGCTTGCTATTTCAAGCCCAACATCCCCATTCAATCTTTCCGGGATGACTTTAATCGTCTCTGTGATATGCTCAATAGTTTCCACAATGTCATAATTGCAGGAGATTTCCATGCAAGACACCCTTGCTTTGGTGACTCCGTGTCAAACAATAAAGGCAAAGCCTTGCAAGAAATCATTAAAGCTTCTATTGTCTGAATGATAATTCACCAACCTATTTTCACTCTACGACCAACAATTGTGGTAGCGTGTTGGATCTTACTTTCACTAAGGCAACCCATCTCACATTCAAACGGGAGGTTAAAAAAGAAATTTTCCTGGGAAACAGCCACCACCTTCCTATTCTCTTTAATGCCACCTCTATTACCTCGTACAAGATAAATGACTTTATCTCGAGGAAAAAACTCCTAAATAATCTTATTCACGTATGTCATGAGCCACAGGTCGAATCTATCCAGTGCTCATTTCAACAAGAAATAATTAACGCGAAATCCGACATCCAAATCTCGAATTCCTACTCACCAAAACCTTAGTGGAACGAGCTGCTCACTTCACAATTCCGTAGATTACAGGCTGCTAAACAAAAATTTTCCAAATACCCCAATATTTCTAATTTTGAAGATTTCAAGTTATCACAAAAAGAATGGAAGAAATCGATTAGAAAAGCCAAAAGATGCCACCGAGCCCTCGTTATCGAAGAGCTATGCTCAAATAGCAATACAAAGCCATTCTGGAAATTTTTAAATGGTCATCGCACCACAAAAAAGAAATACAAACACCCCATTCGGGATGATCTCAACAACAAATCCTACCTTGAATGGCTGAAAGCTCAAGTTCCCTCGACATGTGGTCTCCAAACCTCCTTACTTAACTCTCGGATGGAAAACATCTCTCCATTCTCCCTTGATGAACTCATGCACGTCCTTAAGTCGAAAAAGAAGTCCACAGCAGCAGGCCATGACGGAATCAAATATGAAATGATAAAGGTCCTTCCCATGCCAAGCCTTCTAACCCTGCTATCTGCTATAAATGAGCGCTGGATGACCAACTCGTTTCCCACCGTTTGGCGTACAATTAAAATAGTGCCCATTCCTAAACCCGGAAAAGATCTTGAAATATTCACTAACTTCAGACCCATATCCGTCTTGCCTGTTCTTCTAAAAATTACCAACCAAATGATTAAAGAAAGACTAACAAAATTTCTGAATCACTCACACCTTCTCCCGTCAAGGTCCTTTGCTTACCAAAAAAATATCTCCACCGGTATGTGCCTTAATGAAGTCCTTTTCACAATTGCAAATGAAAAAGCAAATGGAAAGCAGGTAGTCATGCTTTGCTTAGACATTAATAAAGCTTACGACTGTGTAAACTTAGCGAAACTGGACCAAATTCTATCTGATTTTAAAATCCTCGAGAACTCTCGTATTAGATTCACATACAGTCGAAGTTTGTGGAGGCTTACCTCAAGGTAGCTGTCTCAGCCCAGTTCTCTTCAATTTATACACATCCGGTTTACATCAATTACAGGACAATTCTACCCATTTATTTCAATATGCTGACGATTTCCTCATCATCTCTGCTGGAAAATCGTTAATGGAAGCAGTCCGTAACCTCGACACTAAAGCCAATCTTTTTCACAAACTTTGTGCAGACCTAAATCTAACTTTCAACCCGAAAAAATCAAAAGTCATTCGCTTTGCTAAGGGTCCCAAAAAAATTTTTTACATTACAATCAATGGTATGAAAATCAGTCCGTCTTCCTCTTTTAAATTTTTGGGCAGAATAATCAACTCAAGTCTAACCACGCATGAGCATTACAAGGATAGCCTCGAAAATTGCAACACAGGCTCAAATGTCATCAAACTTCTGACCAACATTCACACCGGACTCCCACCTAGGAAAGCATTAAACGTTTACAAATCTATTGTTAGATCCAAAATTGAATATCCCTACTCTACATCGTGTAACGCTTCTGCGTATACATTAAAAAAAATACAAACCTTTCAACACTCAATCCTAAGACGTTGTACCGGTTTGTCCCCCTCAACACCAACATCAATTTTACGTTCCATCTCTTATGAACTCCCCGTTGCTAAGAGAATTTATCTTGTAACTGCAAAAGAACTTCTCAAGGTAAAAATCTTCAAACCTGCCTTCTTTGACGAGGTCGCTTCCAGACCCAATCATGTCATCAGTAGTTACTCTAACTGCTTCAAAAAATTCAGTAACATCTTCAATAAAGTTAACTCAATACCCTCCTGGAATAATATTATTCATGACAAATGCGTAGTTGAATTAAACTTACTTAACTCAATCACCAACTAAAAAAAAATCGATCAGGGTCTTGTCTTCGAATCGCTTGTCTGCAAAAACTTAACCACTTCGTCGAAAATAACTTCAAAATATACGCAACGAATGGATCTATCAATTCGGACATCTCTAGTTTTTCAATTATTGAATACCCAAACTTACTTATAGGAAAATTCAAAGTTCTCCAAGAACTATCATCCACTTTCATTGAACTTCTGGCCATCAGACAAGCAATCATCCACGCATCTGAAATTAAGCTGAAAAAATTTGTAGTTTTCTCTGACAGCAAATCTGCTCTAATTTTAATCAAGAACAAAGACCCATTCAATAAGTATGTCTTCGATATCTACAACCTTTTAAAAGA
>NW_024005116.1:0-2591 GCF_014805625.2 Glossina fuscipes
GACCCATTCAATAAGTATGTCTTCGATATCTACAACCTTTTAAAAGACCCAAGTATTGAAAAATGCCACATCATCTGGATCCCAGGTCACTGCGGTTTTAGTATCAATGAAAAAGCGGACTTGCTCGTCAAGCTAGGTTCAATGGTACAGTTTTGTCCATAAACTACCCCCCCAGCGAAGCTTTTCTGCTAGTCAAAAAACGCATCGTAAAAGAATGGAAAGATGAGTATCATGTTTTAGCTAGAGAAAAAAGTGACCGGCTGTTCTACAAAATTTACCCTTTTTTGACACCCACGCTTCTACCTAAAGGAAAATTCGCAACATGGGAATTTAAAGTTCTTCACCGTCTTATGAGTAATCACACCTACGACAAGGTCTATTTTAAAATGATCAAAGTCTCCTCCTCTGACATCTGTGAGGATTGCAATATTACTGAGTCTGCCGAGCACCTTATTTTTGAGTGCAGGAGGTTTGACATCATTAGACAATCTTTCAGTATATTTAACCTGTATAACAATCTATATGAAATTTTTCGTGCTGGTAACTTTAGGCATTTGAAGCAACTGACTGCCTTTATCAAATCAGCTGAGTTTTCATTCTAATTTTAAATTTAGTATTTCTATTACAATCACGAATCGCCTACACTTTTTCTTTTATCGGCATTATTAGCCGGATCTTGACAGTACAGTACCAAGTACGGTGATTTATGGATAGACAGCGGAACAGAGCCTCTCATTGCGAACACTCTGCCACATCAGTCTACCTATGCTTAAATTTTTTCATCAATCGCTCTCAACTTCGTTTCTGGATTATGGATCTAACATTAACTTAACTGGTCCAATCCATCTCTAAACAAACAAAAAAAAAAAAATACTATAAGCCTTAACTGCTCATCATGTATGACTTAAACCAGAAAACAATTTTTGTTTTGGATCACACACAATACTTTAGTATATGTAGTGAGGATTACATAGCATAAGATTATCTTAAAGGTAAAACGGGACCGTCTAATGATGCAATTCCTAGCACTTCATCAGGCTTGCAATTTAGCAAAAGTCTATGGACTTGTTCTGTGGAATCTTCAATTGAGTATTGTCGTATTGTTTGGGATTTATTTCATCGTGGAAAATTGGTACGTTTTATTGTAAGTGATACTGCCGCTCATATTGTGAATACCTGGGAGTTTGCCACACAAAATATATCGCACGTATTAAATGCCATGGCTTTAGTAGTAGGAGTGCCCTAACGTAATACACAATCGTCAGATTATTCGATTATGCATGGATTGCGAGCAGCCATAGAGGCCTTAGCTGAGCCAACCGAGCAGCAGCTTAAGTTGACGCAGGCAGCGGAAAACACAATAACGACTAACGAAAAAATACCAAACAAAGGCAGAGTTATTTGTGTGACTTCAGCGCGTGATAATCCTAGTATGAAAAGCTTGGAAGATATTTTCCATAATGTATTAATGCAGCAGAACACATTAGCCATGACACAAAAGAAGTATTGAGTATAGATCATTGCCATTTGGTCATAATTAACGTTGTTCCGATGAATGTAGAAACTTTGGTGACAAACCGTAAGCAAATTGATTTATCAAGCTGCTTATCGACGGCAATACACACAACTAGTGCCCCGGAAATTTCTAATAAGCTAACTCATCTTATAATGAGCCACTATGATTTGGCCAGTACTACGGTTACGGGAATCCCAATGAAAGAGGAACAAAATGCCAATTCAAGTGCTAATTATGATGTGGAAATCCTTCATGCACGTAATGCTCATACGGCTATATGTGGTAATGAAGTTTTATTACCCACGAGTATTAAAGAAGAAGCTGAGTACGAAACTGTAACATTGAAATGGTGCACTCCGCGGGGTTGTGGTGCTTCAGATATGTCAGCTTGTCCGCCGTGTTTAGCACAACATCGGGTAACTCCGGTGAATGTTACCTCCCGTCCGAGTTCATGCTTGACTAATTTTTTGTTGAACGGTCGTTCAGTGTTACTGGAAATGCCAAGGTGATCGAAAGGGTTAGTAATCTGAGAACTTTTGAAAATATCTGATATTTACAGAAAAGCAGGCGGAAAAACCACCAGTCATTTGTTATCTGCTCGCGGTGGCGAAATCTTTATACATTCTTTGCAAATAACACGTTCTTGCTTGGAAGATCCTCCTTCAATATCCGAAGGTCCTGGCGGACGCGTTCTACGGACTACATCGAACTCCTGATCGCCTACATAAGAAATCGCGATATTTCCCGTTAACACTCAACACCACTATGGTACACAATCTGCATCGAAATATGCCTTGGTTATTAAATTTTTTGAGGAAAATCGCTAAAGAAGACATGGATAAAACAGATGAAGTGCAATGTCAACAAAATATATTTGAACTGTATACGGCGGCATCCAGGGGAGAATTATTGCCATTTGCCATGAATAGTAATAGGTAAGGCAATGTGAAGACTCTTTCTACAATTAATTTGCACAGCTATATGATTCGAAACATATAAAATATGTATACTTCAAAAATTGAACACTCCTTATTTCCCTAGATTGAAAGGCATCAAAAAAACAGAGCAATATCGT
>NW_024005117.1:0-3066 GCF_014805625.2 Glossina fuscipes
TGTTGGAATGCGATCAGACCCAACACTATTTTAGAGACCTCAAACCATGTAAAACTGAATTCTGAAATTAGAAAATAGGTTAGAAATTCAAACGAAGTTGGTGGTCAGAAATGGATAGTTAACAATTAACTCTACATCAGCAGTTGAAAGAGTTTGCCGCAAGTATTCAGCAAAAAGATTTGAGGTTTTAATATCACCTGAGGACTAAGAGCAGTTGAAAGATACCTGAGAGGAATATATGGAGATTTTTCTTTTGGAGTTGATAAACTTATAAAAATATTTAAGATTAACGAACAGTGAGGTTGTTAAAGGTATCTGCAATAAGATTGACGGTTGAGGTATCTAAATCTATGCTTTGCAACAGAATAGACAAGAATTATAAGCAAAGCCATTTCTCATAAATTTTTTGAAAAGTTCGTTTTTCCTATTTTTGTAAAATTTAATTGTCTTCTTAAACCAAGGTGGGCACTTGCTTTCAAGGCGAGGTTGCTTGATCGTAATGAATGCAGAGTTAGGTAAGTGTAATATATTATAGAACGATGATAATAGGGTTTCAATATTTGAGCATAATGTGTGAAAGATGAGATTTAAGTAACATATTGGTTTTGTGAAAACCAAAATGTTAATTTAATGAAGTTAGATTTGATACATTAAAATGATTCAAAGGACCTTTATGTCTGTAATGAAAGTAAATGCAATTTGCTGGATGATACGGATCCCCAGGTAAGCTAAAAGTTATCTCGGGGAAATCAGCAAAACAAAGATCAAGTAGTCTGCCATTACTGTTAGGAGTAAATTATAATCAAACAATTCATTAAAAAACACAATAGCGCTATCAGATGTTGAAGTGGGGACCATACAACCTGAATTATTACTGTAACACCAAGTGACTGGCGCCAAATTGAAGTTCCCCGACCATATCAATAGGTTTAGACTTTACTACCACATCACAAGTGAAGGCAGCATGTTTCTTGTAAATAGCGATATCCGCATTTAGAGTAGTATAGGAGCAAGTTACATATAACTGTTTCCTGGCAATTTTTGCCCAAGTGGTAATAAATTCGACGTCAGGAGGAGTAGGATATTCAAATAAATATGACAGGACTACAGCAGATACCACCATTGTGATCCAACCGTTCCTTTTTGAAGATCTGAAAAGAATGGTGAAAAAATTCTGATGAATGTAAATCAGGCTTTAACCAGGTTTCAGCAAAAACCAAACAGAAAACTCCGTGCTCATTGCATATAGGAAAGTAAACCGAATCTTTGAGTTTAGACCCCTAACATTTTGATAAATGATAGTTACTGGCCCTGAAGAAACGTTCAGTTTTTTGAGGATGGCAGAACTACGGAATTAGTATTACATTGACTATGCCGATGGATGAATTCCTTTCGTAAGGATCCAACTCGCCACAATGGTTTGTTTAAGAAAATTTCCATGTTAACTTACAGTCAAGCTTTAAACGTTATATTAAGTTAACATAACAGACTGGGGTTTTGGAGAAACGCAATGAGAAAAATTCCGGTTTTTTCCTTTTCTTGGGAACGGGGCAGCCACCCGACCAACACGTCGTCGCACGAAAGCTTAGTTTTTTTATCATATTTCTCCCTAGCTAAGTTAGTGAGTAAGCAAGTTGTAAAAGAAAAAATAACGAGCGAGACGATCCCCAATATAATAAATTTTCTTGTGGGAGAGATACCTGAAGCTCTTCATGTTAGCTGCGCTACCAGAGTAGCGGCGGAAACCTACTTCACAAACCGAATTAGCTCTCTATTGGAATGGAGCCAATTTGAAAATCCACAAACGGGACCTTTGCGTCAAGCAGACGTCATCCCTATTAGCAAAGATAGGATTCGTAGGTGGAGAGTTTTAAGTTAAAGAGAAAATAGAGAGGGTGACTACACTTGCTCGTACAGTTTATGCGAATTGCCCAACATGGTGACCAGCGGATACACCCGAACAGCTACGAAGAGAAACAGATTTATTATTTTTGTTAATATCTTTTGGAGATGTACGCAGACTAGCTTGAATGACATAACTAGGAGTAGATACCCTCGCCACATAAGCATAGCCAACACGGTGAGGTTCTCGCGGCCCTCCTAACATTTGTAGTACAAACTGAGAATGGAACACTCAAAACCTTAGCCGGATTCGCCAATGACAGATGCACAAGTTTTATTGTTGACGACGAAGACCAAGAGGAATGGTGGTGAGTAACGTGGATTGAAAGACGGAGATGAAGCACCGCACGCTACGCTACAAGGTGGTCCTTTACTGGCTGGGAAAAAGATCAGTGCTCTAAGTAGCGACGCTCATCGAACATTGTTTTCATTTTTCCGCACAATTCAGAAACCCCACTCCTTGTCTTCGTGAACAGCTTACAAAAATCAATGTCGCGCTTCCTATAGTTGGGACATGATAAACGTAACCCTTTCGAAAGATCTAGGATTGCGTCTGCAGCACATCAACTAATACCTGTACACCTCGCATGCCAATAACACTTGCAAAGACAACAAGTCATGAATCAGTGCTTGTTTTATTTCGACAGGATGTAAATAAACACTCCATGTCAGAAAGCAACAGACAAAATAGAGTAAGAGTAAGAGTATAATGTAATAAAGCAATAAAGTAAAAAATTAATTATACAATTTCAAAACACAAATTAAAAAGTACCACAGTAGAGTTGCCAAAATTACTAAAACTAGCTATGGAAATATATCGGTGTGCGTTCACGGTTTTGAATTTTTAAAAACATTCGCTAGTCACTGCCCAGAGGTATTCGTACGCCATAATTAGAAATAAATAAATAATGAGAATGTGTAAGTAATATAAAAAAATTTTTTTTTTACAATTATTAAGTTAAAGTTTGGTCCGTCCGTTGGTATGCACATAAGTGTACGTGCATTTCTGTTAAGTACAATTGTCTGCGGAGTATCCGTGAGACAAAATTTTATAACCTCTCCTTTACTAGCTACATTCTCCAATCCTCCTTCAGTGGCAATAAAGAGTGGCCCTAAAAAAATTATAAAATCCGTAAACAGCAATTAGACAAACCTAGAGGAGTT
>NW_024005118.1:0-6515 GCF_014805625.2 Glossina fuscipes
AAGAAGTATTTAGGATGGCAATGCATTTCAATTCTGCTATTTTTTTTTAATAACTATGTGTTTTCACATATACAATGAAAGCTTATAACGGTTTCTGCAAATTAACATAATTTTTGCAGACGTGCGGTTCTTTCTCTCTTTCATGCAATCGGTCATTTCAATTCTGACCGCGGATAAAATAAGATCGTCAAATAAGAAGTAAAAAAGTTTTTTTTTTAATATATAAAATTTTTTCAAAAATTGAATGAATAGGCTTTATTAAAGTCTTAGGAATGGAAGACGTGACGAATTCTCTCAACAAGTGAAAGATATGTGTCATAAAATCATAAAATTAAAAAACGTATGATTAGAAAGTGAGCTAGCTGGTTTGCTGGGCGAGTATTTGCGCGTATAAATGTCCATTTTAACTGTTACTAATGTAAGTTTTCATATGCCGCATCTACTAAAGGATTTGAATAATTAAATGAAAACTATCTTTCAGCCATGGTATGATAAGATGTAATAAGTAAGGAATGGTCAATCACGCTTCTCTTGTCTGAAACGCAACGCATTATCAAAACAACTACAACAAGATTAATTTTTTTTTTTTTTGTGCTTGAAATATAATATATAATCTTGTATATATAAATGTATAAAAAATAAGCATTTATCTCCCCTTGTACGTCTCCTGAATAGTTTTATACAATTTTTATAGGCGTGGCATTCGATTTTGCCCTATTTTGAAAAATTTTCAGTTAATTCTTACCATATATTCGTACAAGTGCTTGAAGTAGTTGAAATATAATATATAATCTTGTATATATAAATGTATAAAAAAGACGATTTTTCTGATGAGTAGTAAGCCGTTCAAAAAAAGATTTAATTATATGATGAAAAAAAATGTAATAATATACATATAAACATTAAAAAAACTATAACTATAAAGCATTTGAATAGGAAAAAGACACCAAGGATGAGAAAAATACATCCAAACGTCACTAATTAAATAAAATGCGAAAAAATAGCAAAACTAATTTAAACTTGCATGGAGTTGAAGAGCCTTGAAGCATATGTTACGTAAATATAATAAAATAATCATTTCTCGCTTTTTTAGTATATATCATCAAGCCAATTAGTATTTACAGCGATAGATGGCCACACCAGCAATGCCAAGATCAAGCGTAATGCAGTTATTTTCTGTGAAAAATCAAAAATTTTAATAGGCTTCATCGTTCATCAGGTCTTCTCTTTTGTAAAATAAGTGAAGAGATATTTCTCATCTTTTTATGTATTCAGTGATAATTAGTTGAAGCCAAGAGTCATCGCTCGAAGTACTCGAAGTAAGATTTGAGTTAGTCCTTCAAAGGTGATTAGTTTAACATGAAAGAAAGTATGATGTAAAGCAGAGGATAACGTTAAGTGATTCAAGGTTTCTAGATATTATAGATGAAAATGAGAAATCCTGCACAAGCTCGTTTAGTGGTTATGATACATGCAAGATCAACTTTGGCTAATTTTTATGAAAAGTACCACGTGTTCAGAATAGACAAAGCACAGAGTTGTTTTTTATATTTAATTTATGCTGTTAATGTAAAATGAATGAAAATAAAAAATGGTGGAATTTCGATGGAAATAAACAAAAGCTCAGAAAAATTCTCCCCGCAACATTTTAATTTTGTTTATGTTTCCATGGAAGATTATGTTCACATCTTTTGTGGCCTAGTTGGACAATTATTCTTGTGTATAATTAAGATCTATAAATATCGTTCACCTATATCTGCATAAACTTTTCCTTTTGTTTTTGTGACGTTAAAGCAGCGTTTTACCATACCTGTTCTACAATCGCTTTATGAATGTATTCCAACTGTGCGAAAAACACTGTCTAGGTTAATTTGTGTCATTCTCTAGCAAGCGTGTGTGTGTATTATATCAGCTGCGAAAGCAAAAACGATTTGTCTGCAAAAATATAAGTTAACGTAATAATAAATTTCATAGATTTACTATTCCCTCTTCACTCAACAACCCAAAAAAAAAAAAAAAAAATATTTACTATTTCTGTCGGAAGGACATAATGAGTGGCAACGAGCATAAGCAGCAAAAGTTAAACGTAAAGTATGCTGACCCATCATTAAAATTAGATAAGGCACAATTGGAATTTATGAAATTAATAGAAGAACAAAATCTAGAGAGGGTGCAAAAATTGAAGCGTTTACGTCGTAATAACTTAATAACTGCTGGTGCATTAATAACATCGGTAGTGGGTATCTATGCATATTCGATTTTATCGGTAAAGCAAGAAAAATTCTTGGATGACTTTGAAGAACCTCGAAAAGTGGCCAACTAATAAAAGCCCCAAACTGCGTAATCTACGCAGAATAATAAAGTTTTAGTATTTTAAGAGAATATATCGTTATTGAAAACTTAAATATTGTTCGAGTGTGTAAGAAAAGAAGAAGAAGAAGGTTAGTTAGAAATATGAAGAAAACAAATTTGAACTAATATAAATTTATACAATTTTGTCGTCTAGACTAACATGTCTGAAGCTGCCGTGCGTGTTTTAAAAAGTGGTTTACGTTTGCCTCCTCTGCCTACTTTAAGGGATATCGTGAAGTTGTATAACTTAAGAGCAGTTAAACAACTCAGTCAAAATTTCTTAATGGATGAGCGCTTGACAGATAAAATTGTAAAACAATGTGGTCGCATGGACTCAAACGACGTAATTTTAGAAGTCGGCCCAGGGCCGGGAGGCATAACGCGCTCAATAATCCGACGAGAACCTAAACATATAGTATTGGTAGAGAAAGATGCTCGTTTCGTACCTACTTTAGAATTGCTTAGAGAATGCGCTGCATCTTTAAATATTCAAGTACAGATATTCGTTGACGATATTTTAACTTTTAACATCGAAAACCATTTGCCTGATATTACTCAACGTTTACATCTTATCGGGAATTTACCATTCGCGATTTCCACACGACTTCTTATTAATTGGCTTGAGGATGTTTCATTGCGCAGGGGAGCATTTCGACGCCCCGACACGTGCATGACGTTAACTTTCCAAAAGGAAGTGGCTGAACGCATATGCGCACCTCTCGGTCACGAACAAAGATGTCGCCTATCTGTAATGTCTCAAATTTGGACTCAACCTTTCCTTAAATTTGTTATACCGGGCGCAGCCTTTGTTCCTAAGCCTGAAGTCGATGTCGGCGTTGTCAAACTGATGCCCTTAAAGGAACCTAAAACTACATTAGACTTTAGTTTAGTAGAAAAGGTTGTGCGTCATATATTCAATATGCGTCAAAAATATTGTCGTCGTGGTTTTGAGACCCTGTTTCCTCCGGATCAACGTGAAAGTGTGACTTTTGAATTATTTAAAGAGGCCGACGTCGAAGATACCGTCAGACCCTTTCAATTATCTGTGGATGAATGTTTGCGTTTAGCGACGGCTTATTCAAATTTTATACAGAAAAACCCTGAAGTTGAATCGTATAATTTTAGAGCACCCAAGTAGGTGCTTTTGAAGCCAAAGCAGTTTAATTTCCTTCTGTAGTACTAAGTGCATTCATAAGTGCTTTGTTTAACAAATAAAATTAAATACATTTTTAAAATTATGGGTTCGAAGATTGCATACCGATGTAATATTTTTAAAATTGTTATCGAAAATTATACAAATTAATTCAGTTTTTATGAATTCCTCCACAAATCTCTTATAAGGGTTCTCCCTTACATTTACCGATTTTTTGGTTCTGTTTTCTCGGTTAGTCACTTATATGAGGCATTTATCATTACTGAGATACATTTTATCCGCAGTACTATCTTGCCTTAAAGGTAAATTGCAAACTCTAGCTATTTTATATAAGCAAATTAAGATCATGCCGTACAAATAAAGAAGGAAAAGTAAAGATAATCAAATAAAAGACCTTTAAGCGAAATGATTTTTGAAATAAAGTAAATTTTGTAAAATAAACCTGAAAATGTCTAGAAGACAACTTAAAAAGATTTTTCTGTAGAGAGTGATAGGTGCTTTTATTTCGAATTCGTACACCACCCATTGATTTGTAAACATTCTGCAGATGTTTTTATTTCGAATGACAATGTCTCCTCAGTCAATTTTAATGAGAAAGCTAAAAAAATATTGTGCATCTTGATGTTTGATTTTAAATTGACAGACAGCAACGTAGTAAATGAATGCTTGCTGCTTTTCGGCAGCTTTTCAAGAGATGCTCACCCACAATGTTTGGAAAAAGGTTAAAAATTCTGGAAACAGCTGTATAATGTATAGAAGTAAAGTGTGGTAGTTCAGTTCGAACGGAGAAATTCAAATGAAAGAGAGAAGCATAACGATATATAAAAACTTAATCTGGGAATTATGTGAATGTTTATAAATAGTCACAAATAATTGTTAAGTTTAAATTTATATACAGGAATGTTTAATTCGAATATTGTGGCCGCGGTTATACGGTTAAAATATTGCATTTTTGAATTCGGGTAGAAGTGTGCCCATGTCTATACGGTGGTTCTTAGAATAGCAACAATTCATTGACATTCATGATTTATAATGCAGTTGCAGAACCATGTACATATATACGTAAAGGCCATGCCCTTTTTACATGTTGTGTAATCAACTTGTCTTTATAATTTTACAGAGATAGAGTTGAAACTCGTTAAAATAAATGGCAAGTGAAACCTCTCATGTTGGGGTCATTAGTAGTTGTAGTAATACTGCAACTACGTTTGTATTCGTAAATATCCTCTACCATAAAAAATTTCCCTCACGGCACTGTTTAGATATTTAGTTTTATATTCCCTTCGACTTTTGTTGAGTAATGAAATTTTACCAGATTTCAACTTTACCAGCTTTATATCGCCCTTGGTTCTGGCTACAATAACCTCACGCCCATTAGCGTGGCCGGCCGGCTAAAACATTGCATCTCATACGTTGTTGTTGTCATATATAATATATATTTCTTACCGCACCGATCTTATATTTGGTCAATTGCTCAGAACCTACTTTACCTTTAAAAGTGCAAGGACTTTGCACACTGACAAGTTGCTTCTGGTATATACATGGCGGTCTGCTGCGAC
This sequence comes from Glossina fuscipes, assembly GCF_014805625.2. NCBI lineage: Eukaryota > Metazoa > Arthropoda > Insecta > Diptera > Glossinidae > Glossina > Glossina fuscipes. Next base: position 5,065 of record NW_024005118.1, read on the forward strand.
AAGGTTCATATTACTTGAGAACCTTTTGTCCAGATCAATCTACTTTCAGATTTTCGAATTTGCTGGAGGCACGTATTTACCGACAGCCGACTCAGGCCGTTTGATAATTGGCGTTTGGTGAATTGATGTAATACTTTTAGTGACGACATATTGTGGTAATGTGGTGGCATTTTCACATTTCCAATTAGGTTTCGATTATCTACATCAACTTTGCATACACGGAGACTTCAAAGAAGAACTGGGGTTAACAAACTATACATTTTTTGAGAAACATGCTGCGGTAAGTTCTTGGTATAGTTGTCTTGTATAGCGTTGATACGTAACAAATCCTATCGAATTTTCTGTAACATATACACTTTCTGAGTCATCGTAAACAGACGATTGAACAGAGGAATAGAAAGGTTGAAATGAAAGCGTCGTAATTGCCGATTTTCAGTATCTCTTAGAACCTACTCATTTGTGAAATTAATTATAGCTGCAAATCTGTCACTATCTATTACGACAGGAGAACCTAATGCGGGTTGTTATTAATTCGGAAAAGAAGTGCTCTCTTTAAGAAATTCTTTTTAATTCAAATTCTCATTAATTGAAACTTTTGCTCTATAATTTCTTCAAATGACTAATGATTTAGAAATTCTTTAAACTAAATTGATATTAATTCAAATTTTTGCACTTAATAATTAATCATTAATAAACATAATTAATGGAAGTTTTTTCTATTACGTGTAAGTTGTACTAAAGCAATGAATAAGTTAATGATATTAAGGTGGCAACTAAACATTAAAACGAAACAGCATAAAACATCACTTTATGGCCATTCATCATTTGCGGCAACAATATAATTATCAACTGTGTAAAAACTTAAACCGTTACCTTCGGGTTTATGCCAAGATGGTAACAGAACTGTACGCCAAAACGATCTATGAATATTAGTAATTTATTAGACAATGAAGGAGGAGGAGTTGCTAAACATTTATTTAAAACCGTAATAAACTTACCGGCCTCTAACTACACCCAAAAAACAAACGCCAATTCATTTTTAGTCCAAAATTATATGGATTGATATAAATCTTCTTCTGTACAAGCATAACTTTACGTTGTGCTTGATTTATGTGAGCCTCAATACTGGTCTCGCCACGCGAGATCAATTTAGCGTGCCAGTAACAAAGTGTACCCAACGCCATAATCACGCCCAAATTTATAAAAGCCATAAACTATAAAGCACGACGTCGGCCCAAAACGTACGGATTGTTACTGCATTGGCTGGTGTCATAATTCATAATTACAGTTATTCTAATAATTTGAAAAAAAATTCATAGGTTCGAATGTATTTTCGCAAAGACGTTTCTCTTCCTAATCTTTTAACAAGGCACTTGGTTCCAGTTGAATCTCCGCCATTCGCGTTCTTTTGCTCTTCACTTTGATATCACAACTGAAACAAGCGATCAGTT
>NW_024005119.1:0-1489 GCF_014805625.2 Glossina fuscipes
TATGTACGCCTTTATATTCTTTTTAGTAAAATCGTTATTTGCGACAAAGTTGTTGGCGTTGGCAGCAGAGCTGAAGAGTAATTTGGTTGTGCCCCTGCTGACCACTTTTAGTTCTTGTAAGCGTGGTGAAGTTCTTCAAATAATCGTAAAAAAGGAGATCGGAGTTTATATTCATATGCTTCCCTTCAGCATTTGCGCAAGTTTCGACAAAAACAACGAAGTTGCACTTCGACAGGCAGTCGTACAAATTGACCTCGTGATTTGGGTTGACTGTGGCTCCCAAATCAGAGGGTTTGTCGACTGCCTGTTTACTGGGCACAATTGAAACATTTGCGTTAGCCTCTCCATAGGGAGATAAATGAATTTTATTTTCACTCGTCCTCGATCTCTTGGCGTGCCCAAATATATATATATAAAATTCTTCGAAACAGTCTCCATCAGTAGCTATAAAATCAGACCCAGTCTCTATAGGGAGACGGGCTGATGTTGTTTGGTTGTTATAAAGAGGAACACCAACAAGAAATCCAAACGAAAAAAAAAAAATTAATATGTATAGTCCAGCAATCCAGTAATCGAAGTGTTTCTTGGCAATACACTTACGAAAGTGGTTCAAATGATCGCTTTTTCAAACTCTAAAGCAAAATTTCTTCGTTATTTTATTGTTTCGTGAGTACATAACCATCAAATATACGTATCACAGTCACGAGCTACTAAATTATTCACCACAACATCATGAAACCGATGTTGAAGCGTTGGCTTTTCAAGCCAACGCGGACCGCTTTATAAAAACCCCGTGCAAATTGGTCCTGCATTATTTACGCCTACAGCAAACATTCATACATATGAGCATTGCATTTTATCTCTCTACATAGAAGTTAGATCAACCCAACTTACTTTGCAATATTTACTTCGTTTTCATCTAATTTTTTAATGATAACTACATGCAGCTTAGACTTATTTACCGCACGGTGGATCATTTAGTTTCTCGAAGAATTCTATATAAAATTCCTTCACAATTTTTGTCTTTGCGGTTGGATTACCACACTTACATATAATAACGTAAAATTTTAGCTTAGAAGATATATTTACTAAGTTAAAAAAAAAAAAATAAATTCACAGAAACTATTTAGACTTAATGCGCTTCTTTCTTTACTAGCCACGACTGAACTCTTATTACGTGTCAAATCCCTTACCAACATCTTTTGTTTCTTATCGGCCAATTAATTAGGCAATAATTAGAAAGAAGAGTGGGAAGGAGAAGATAAGGCAAACCGCGGAAAACAGCAATGAGCCATCTAGCCCTTCATATTTATTACATATTTTCTAAAGGCTAAAACTTAGTATAAGTACAATAAAACAAATAAGGAGGAAAAAAAAAAAAAAAAAAAAAGCATGTACACAATTAGCATAGAGCATAGCATAGAGTTTCGAATGAATCTCTCAGTGAACGACCTCGGTATGTACGCCTTTATATTCTTTTTAGTAAAAT
>NW_024005120.1:0-1490 GCF_014805625.2 Glossina fuscipes
ATCCATCCCTGTGTCCGCCTGTCTATCTGATGCCTGTCCATGCATTTTCGTGTTCAATCTGCAGGTCGTAAATGTGAGATACACTGACGACGTTCCAAGCCCGAACGCTACTGAAAATGACTTGCATCAGTCCACGTTTTCAACCACGCCTCATATAACGTCATATATTAAAAAATTGTTATATAGAAAAAAATTGCAACTTCAAAATTTTCCGAAGAACTCGATGAAAAATTGTGTCGACCAAGATAGTTTTTTGATCCTCTTCCTACGAAAATCGAATGATGATATATATATAAAATATTTGATATTTCATGGCGGAAAATGGTTCATTCTAAAACATTGACAAAGAAATCTACCTCACCGAGTTAGGGCCGCGAAGGACTATTCCGTGTAAGGAATCTAAGGAAATGTAAGCCCAACAAGACCTAGAAGTTAACACAGTTTACAATGGAATTATGCTTACAATAGTTGTTCGACAAAAAATTGAATGGAGCAGATGTGAAACAAATGGATCTGTTTTTTGGACTCCAAATTAAGTTTGCTAAACTTGGATCACACTACGCAACGTTCCGGGCGTCCTCCTACATGTGGGCATTCACGATAATTATGCCATTGCAGGAAAAGGATGTGTAATTTTTGCTGCATTATTACCAAAACGAAAAAATGACTGTACTAAGTGTAGTTGCGTAGGATATTGAAGCGTCGGGTTTGCTCGACTGTAATATTTTTACTTGTTTTATAACAAAATTGATATTGAATTGTGACAATTCCTTTGGAATTCCATAATTGGTTGAATGTTAGAAAAACACTTTGCATTCTCTTCTCACTAGTGACCGACCACCATCGCCAGATGATCTTCTTTATTTTATAATTTTAAATAAGTGAACGATCTAGATGTTTAAAAACATACACTAGCTTACAAAACGGTCTGTGAAGTAGGAAAAAATCTGATTCAGTTCCATTTCGATTTGTTATATGCTTATCATACCGTATCAAGCTTTACTTAAAAACATTAATAAGTAAAAAATTATTCCTTTGCTTGAATGCGTTTGGCAGTTTCATTATCGTATAAAATAGTGTTAGTAAGAATAATAGGTGAAAGAAAGCTCCCGTGGCGGTGGCTTTAGAGCTGCGCAGCCGTGACGACATTAAAAGTATTCTTGTGCACTACTAACATACTGTTGAAAATATTACTTGGTAGAATTGGTTCACTTTTTTTTTTTTAAATTGAAAATTTAACAACTTTTACATTTCTACCTACAACTAACTACTTAATTAGTTCGCAGAAAAAGGCCTAACAGCTGGTCTCAATGCAAAGAAAAATCAAATAGAATTTAGTCATTTTAAATAAGATAATGTCAGCTGTAGCTTGATGTAGCGAGTGAGCGTAAGAAGTACGATGTCGTCACGTAGTCCACGTAGGAGTGGAAAGGGTTAACAAAGTTGTACAAGCTTCTATATCTAAAATGTTGTCCATTTCTATCAACTAC
>NW_024005121.1:0-1535 GCF_014805625.2 Glossina fuscipes
AGCCTTAAGATACCACACCCACATTTTATTATTTCTGCATCGATCAATGTTTATATGTCCGTCTGTCCTTCCATCCCTGTGTCCGCCTATCTATCTGATGCCTGTCCATGCATTTTCGTGTTCAATCTGCAGGTCGTAAATGTGAGATACACTGACGACGTTCCAAGCCCGAACGCTACTGAAAATGACTTGCATCAGTCCACGTTTTCAACCACGCCTCATATAACGTCATATATTAAAAAATTATTATATAGAAAAAAATTGCAACTTCAAAATTTTCCGAAGAACTCGATGAAAAATTGTGTCGACCAAGGTAGTTTTTTGATCCTCTTCCTACGAAAATCGAATGATGATATATATATATATATAATTTTTGATATTTCATGGCGGAAATTGGTTCATTCTAAAACATTGACAAAGAAATCTACCTCACCGAGTTAGGGCCGCGAAGGACTATTCCGTGTAAGGCATCTAAGGAACTGTAAGCCCAACAAGACCTAGAAGTTAACACAGTTTACAATGGACTTATGCTCATAATAGTTATTCGACATAAAAATTGAGTGGAGCAGATGTGAAACAAATGGATCTGTTTTTTGGACTCCAAATTAAGTTTGCTAAACTTGGATCACACTACGCAACGTTCTGGGCGTCCTCCTACATGTGGGCATTCACGATAATTATGCCATTGCAGGAAAAGGATGTGTAATTTTTGCTGCATTATTACCAAAACGAAAAAAAGACTGTACTAAGTGTAATTGTGTAGGGTATTGAAGCGTCGGGTTTGCTCGTCTGTAATATTTTTACTTGTTTTATAACAAAATTGATATTGAATTGTGACAATTCCTTTGGAATTCCATAATTGGTTGAATGTTAGAAAAACACTTTGCATTCTCTCCTCACTAGTGACCGACCACCATCGCCAGATGATCTTCTTTATTTTATAGTTTTAAATATGTGAACGATCTAGATGTTTAAAAACATATACTAGCTTACAAAGCGGTGTCTGTGGTAGGAAAAAATCTGCTTCAGTTCCATTTCGATTTGTTATATGCTTATCATACCGTATCAAGCTTTACTTGAAAACATTAATAAGTAAAAAATTATTCCTTTGCTTGAATGCGTTTAGCTTTTTCATTATCGTTTAAAATAGAGTTAGTAAGAATAGTAGGTGAAAGAAAGCTCCCGTGGCGGTGACTTTAGAGCTGCGCAGCCGTGACGACACTAACAGTATTCTTGTGCACTGCTAGAATTGGTTCACTTTTTTTTTTTTTAATTGAAAATTTAACAACTTTTACATTTCTACCTACAACTAACTACTTAATAAGTCGCAGAAAAAGGCCTAACAGCTGGTCTCAATGCAAAGAAATATCAAATAGAATTTAGTCATTTTAAATAAGATAATGTCAGCTGTAGCTTGATGTAGCGAGTGAGCGTAAGAAGTACGATGTCGTCACGTAGTCCACGTAGGAGTGGAAAGGGTTAACAAAATTGTACAAGCTTCTATATCTAAAATGTTGTCCATTTCTATCAACTAC
>NW_024005122.1:0-3644 GCF_014805625.2 Glossina fuscipes
TGATGTAAAAAAAATGAATAAACAAAATAATTTTTTTTTAAATAATTTTTATTTGTGACATTCTTTAACCAATTTCTTTCCAGTTAGGGTTGAAAAATGTTATTAGTGATTATGGGCCACCAATTGTTCCATAACGTAGTACCATTGTTGGAAGAATTGTCTGGCAAAAGGCACGTAATCCAAATAACGGCCAACGGTGGGCAAGAAACCAGGGGGCAACAATTCAGTGATGGTGGGGAAAGCATTTAAAGCGTTGTCAACAAAAGCGTAGAATTGATGAGGCATAAAGAAATCCTTGAGGGCACGGAAGAATTCTTTGACGGCAGTAAAGAATTCAGGGGTGAAGAATTGGTTGTAGCTAGGCCAGTATTTGAAGACGTTTTCAACGGCAGTTTGGACTTCGCTGGGGAAGAATTGAGCGAATTGTCTGTACCATTGGTAGAAGATGTTCTTGAAGAATTCGTAGAAGCGGCCGAAATATTCAGTAACATCATAAGTTTCGTATTCCTTGAGGGTTCTGTTGTAGTGGGCGGTGGTGGTGTAGTAATGGGTACCATGCTCTACATTTTCACCATAGTTGGCAGCAACCACCTGGCAAACGATAAACGATAAACGACATATATTATTTAAAAATTCCCTTTACCAAGGTAATATGCTTACATTCAAAGCCACAGCGGCTACGACGAACAAAGTAAGGAATTTCATGTTGCTTGATGTTTATAGAATTTTTACCGTTTCTTAAGAAGACTTCGAAAGACTCATGTCATTTGCTGAAAATTTCACGTTATTTATACTAAAAAATTTCTTAAAAAACTGCTTTTCAGTTAACGGGCATGATTTTGTGATAAGAAAATCGTGTTTCAAATCGTTTTCATCATGTATTAAGGTATGTAAAGATCTATTTTATTTATTTGAACTAAAGGAAAAATTATGCCGCTGATGTTAAGTTAATCAGTCATAGCAATAGTTGAAAAATTCGTAAATAGATATTGGAATATGAGACACTATTGCTTTACGTGAGAAACTTTCGGGGTCGTAATAAGAAATATATTATCGTCTTAAAAGTCGAAATTAAACTTCCATGTGGGTTGCTCCATAAGTGAAAAAGTAACACTTATTCGAATATTTCCCTAATATTTGAGCATCTTCCATACGACATGGTTATATAACGAAATTTCCGAAATATACTGGCATCCTCGGAGAATGCGGTACTTATAAAACACAGTTTTGGTACAAATTTTCTGGACGCAACAATGAAATTATGGGCTGCAAATTCTGCAAAAACATTAGGCGTTTCTGGACGCAGATTGGTATTAAAAATGGACTTATAAAGTACAATAGATAAATGTACAAAAATGTGAATGTGTGTGATGCTGCAGTACATGTACGAAAATGAAAAATTAACCACGTCTAGCCAATATTATGGTATACCAAAATTTAATTTATTTTCAATACTTTTATTAACCGCAGAAGTGAGCTTTAAACCACATATAAGGCGTATAAAATTTTGACTAGTCACATATTCGGTATTCACCCAAGAATGTCCGTCAGTTCGTCTGTCAACTGTGTAGTGTCTGCGATAAACATTCTTTCGTTTGCAAAAATGAAGATTTCGCCAACAAATTTGCCAAAGATTTTAATACAAGATTAAATAATGCGCAAAGAACGCCCACACGTCTGCACAAACAAAAGTGATAACACTTTGTCTTTTCGCGTCTCATAAACGACAACAGGTATACAGGGTGTAGATTTCCCCAAAATTATTCTGCACGAATAGAAAAAACCAGCCATGCCCACTCAATATTTTGGAATACGCAAATTTATATTTTTCTTTTCTTTCAGTCCTTTATAAAGTGACAGTGATTGATTGGTGTAAAGGATTCGGTCACAACCGAATATAATTTTCTTATAAGTTTATGTATATAAACGCTTGGAAGGAAATTTCATCATAAAATTTTACATCTCAAGACTTGACTTCGATGCACAAGGCATCGCGTAACACGGTTTCGAAACAACCCGAATAAGGCTTTGGTACAACAAGGAACAACTTGCCTTGATTTAAGTTTAAATTGCATTATTCTCTATAATATCCTAGTTTAAACAGATAAATAAAGAGGTTTTACCCGCATGACTAGCCGAGTAGACACAGAATTGCGTCTAACAACTCAATGGCCGCGAGCTCGAATCTCAAGTGCGGTAGAGTTTTCAATACAAGCGAGCGTCTAATTAAGTTATCCGGCAGCCTTTAAATCCACACTTTGCAAATATGTTTACAAAATACAAAGATAATAAATAAAATATATATAAAAAAAAAAACATATAAAAAATATATTTGCAAAATACATAGACAATAAATAAAACAGTTTTGTATAACACGATGTCGATACAATGCGGGACGAATTGTAGGGTAAATGGTTGCATATCACATCTCATTTTTGGCGAACTTCATCCTATTTAAGTGTTAACATGATCCTGGTAGTGGTAGTCATAGAATTTTTCTCTCTCAATACAGTCCAACATAATTTCTTCACAGTGAACCTTAGAACACTTTTAATTACCCGGCGTTACTTCCAAGAAGGTTATTCAAATGAGTCGCTAAGAGCTTTTTTCCAACAATTTTTCGCGGAAATATTTTTTACTCTCAATGAGCAAAACGTTATATCCCATGTATGTATGGCCGGCAGGGTAATTATTGCAGCGGAAACTTAAGGCGTCTTTCTTCAAAGACTTTCACCACGAGGTCGAGGTGTCGTTGCATTGCAACCAGACGCTTGATCCGTAAAAAAGTACTGGCTTTAAATGTTTCTCCCTTTCAGCATATAAAGTGTGGCCATCTGGCATTCGAGAGCTGGCCACCTCAAAGCGACGAAAGGCGTTTTGTCAATCCACATGCCATCAGATGCTGTGGGATTGAGAATTGTTAGCAATTGTTGACTGAATTCGATGAAACGTTTATGCTCGGTTAAGCAAATATCGTTTTCCTAATGATTTTCTCTTATGAATATTCCACGATTTTCAAGTAAAGTATTGGACAAAAAAAAACAGTAAAAGGCTTTTTGTAAATAGCTTGGATGTGAGATAGGACCGTGTAAGTAGGTTACTGACATTTATCATAAAAAAATCAATTAAAAGTTTTACGACCATTGGCTCCTGTGAACAATTTGTCGAAAAATTATGTGCACGGAATCCAGAAGCCGGACCGATCAAAATGGCATGCACATCAGACTTCCTAAATTTTTTAAATATATGATAAGTAACTAAGAGAAAATAAGCAAACGTCGATTAATGCTGCAAGGTACAGTTCTGGCAAGGATTTTAAAATAAGAACAAAACATGATCCGCAAAGAAAAGCAATCTTGTATAAGCTTTGTATGTCATTCTCATTGTGCAGTTTATTCAATTAATCTTTTTGTGATTAAATCAAATACTCAAGCCAACAAAGTGATGTTTGCGAAGAATTCTCTAAAAGGATCTGATATACTTTTTATAATAAAGCTCCATAAACCATTTTTCGCTATCTCAAGGTTAAGATCAAAACTTAGAGGAACTTAGGTATACTAATGACTTTTGAAAGACCCACGCTATTAGTAACTATGCTGATGTAAAAAAAATGAATAAACAAAATAATTTTTTTTTAAATAATT
>NW_024005123.1:0-4470 GCF_014805625.2 Glossina fuscipes
TAGCCGATAAATGTATGAAAATTTAGACAATGCTGCATCACCTTAATGGAACTGGGAAAAGTTGACCACGTCTATCCAATGTTATAGTGTATCGAAATTTAATTTCTTTTTCAATATCTTTAGAACGCGCAGGAATAAGCTTCAAACACCCGATAAAATATACAAATTCTTGATCAATATCAAATATGAAATACACTTAAACATGTCCGCCTATTCGTCTGACTGTCTGCGCAGCTGTGTAGTATTTGTGGGAAAAATTTTCTCGTTAGCGAATTTGCACAAGAATTTAGAATTGACTTTTCCAACAACACGCCTACAACGCCCACAAGCCCATGCGACAAAAACTTTTATTTTGAAAATAGAAATACTCAGCCACGCCCATTCCATATAGAATATGAAAATATAGTTTTTTCAGTTTTGTTTGTTATTTTAGGATAGGAGTGAAGGATTCGGTCACCACTAAATATGAATTTCTTACTTGTTTCAATTTGTTATCCTATTTGTGTTATATTAAACTGTGAAAAATTGTGTTTTTTTACGAGACATGGCGGGAATTGTTCAATCATATGTTTTTGCATTGCATATGTAAAAATAAATGAAACTACAACAGAAAAATAAAACATTTTTTACTCATTTGCTGACTCGTAGAAGAAGAAGAAACAAAAAGCGTAAAAGAAGAAATAACGAGAACTTATTTCAAACTTAAAGTTATTTAATTAAAGTTTCCTTAAAGTTATTCGATTTGAAATTTTGATTCATTATATTTTGATTCATATATATTATGTTATGTACGGCACGAGAAACAAGCAACTTATGCAATCGATTTTCGGATTAAAAAATATGTTTTTGAAATCGAAACATTTCAGCAATTTTTTTGCCTTATTTAAATGCGTAAGTGAAGTCCACCTTTATGCCGCTTTCTTTTGATTCATTGTTTCATTGTTTACTTCAATAATCAAATAAAACTGTAATTTGCTTATGCGGTAACTTGACTTCCCATTGGTGTTTATCACCCATGACTTTTTAACTGAAAATAGGAAGAACGCAGCTACCTTAGTGTTGCGCAGCCTACGAAGGAGCATTCAAGGAATTAACTTAGAACTTAGCTTAGTTGCCACGTTTGATAAGCTGACTGCATGCATTTCGTGCATCGTGCATAATATGTTTACGGTGCGGTTGAATATATAGCGTGCACTGAGCTAAAAGTCGTTATACATGATGCGTAATGCAAATGCTTTTATTGTCTTCAACGCTGGTACCATGCGTCATAAGAAGAAGGGCCAATGCCGAATTGACACGAACAAACGAGGTAGTCCGCCCTCACAAGAGGAAGGGAAAATACCGAATTGACAAGAACTTAAAATGGATGGGAAAAAAGGGAAGTCTCTCACTGCTACTTTCTTTATAGCGGGTAGAGTCAATCTTGCTAGATATCAGCTGAAAATTGCTCAGCTGTTTTTAACAAATCACGTGCTTTTACCTGAGTTACTTTTATCTCGTCATCCGTCCCTTGAATCTAACTTAAAATTGGCTTAGCCTTATCTTCTACTAATCTACACTTACTTATCTTATTAGCGAGTTTAAGAAGCACTCTCTGTTGAAAATTTGGGAGATATGTGAGCTCAAGATAAAGGATATGGGTGATTACATATATATCTGATATGTATATATGTAATATGTATATAATATATCCATCTTATATGCATATTAGATGAACGATTGGATTGAGGTAGTAGGAAGAATATTAGAAACTGATTTAAAGAAATTATAGCAATACTAACAGCCATGGAACCGGATCGCAACAACTAGTCAAAAACTCCAACTTATCAACAAAGAAACCAATGGACTTTATCGCATATGCGATATGTAGGTCAGAAGGTTGGAAGTGGAAGAGTATCGCATTTTTCCATCGATTGTCTCATAGCTAAAGTTAACAGATAAAGCCAAGAGAGCAACATTTGTTTAATGATTTGCACAGGCCGTACCGCGACCTAGAGAATTATTGTACTTGAACCAGCGTTTCTTCGCGAATATAGAAAATCGATAAAGCTATTAGTGACTTATGGTTCGACAAGTATGAGAGAAGAAATAGGTGCTGAGCGGTGCTGGTGGCAGATGCCACTGTGCGCCGCATGAATATTTTCAACTCTGCTATCTACGTTACGCCCTACGTACGCCTTATATCAGAAGCTGTGCATTTTTTGCTCTCAATAATAATTTTTATAGAATTTTATATAGTTTTCCAATCAATTTGTCTGTATAATCGAACGTCTCCGAAATATGGTTTAATAAGAAGTCGCAATTATATCAAACGGTCTGCATATGCATATGGACACCGTTATATATCCCGAAGTTGTTAAAAACAATGTAAAAATTTGATCAATTGATTAAAATATTTGTAGCTCTAGGCTGACTAGGCCAAGTCAGATTTCACTTCATACAATAACTCTTACATATGTCGAAATTTTATTCCTTGAAATATTTGGGAAGCGTTTTTTAACGCATAATGAATGTAAACCATTTTTACTTCTACCCCGATTTTGTTCCCACGATACAACATTTGTAAAAAACAACAACAAAAAATTTACATCATATGTATAAAAATATATTTACAAGAGATTCAGATGTTATTGAAAATCTGTTTTAGGCTGGAAAGGCAATCTGGAGTCGTAATTATGCCATTCAATGGCCATCGTTACCGTACCACCAAAGAAGATCAATATTCCAATTATAATTGCAAGTGCACCTACTATCGCCATCCAATATATTTTTCCATAGTTCTTAGTGCAGAACGGTATAAAACCTGGCACTATAAGCACTAGGAAGCTTAGACACAGAGAACCAATTATTCCCATGAAATATATCAGGTATACGGCAGGGATCATAGCAAAGGCGATCGTAACCACCTAAATTAAATTACAAATGAACATGTTGCAGTAATGCATTCCATATTAATCTGTCGAGATTATTAACTATTTTCACACGACGTGACGCTGTATTCACTTGTAGCCTAATTAAGCTCAGTTTTTGAGCTCATAAATGATTGCAATCACTTCTGACCACGTGGAATGAAAAAAAAGTCTATCTCTATCAACTCTTAGGTAATGTTCGCAGGTATCCAAGATATTTGCTAAAATTCATTGTCTTTGTCAAGAAGTTATTTGCCAATACAGACTATATCCATTATCATACAGCGGACAACGATGACCGAACTGCAGGTTGCAATAAATCAAAGCCGATTGTGTTTAAGTAATTGTAGCGAAAATGCAATGATATTAAATCGAATTTAGAGTATATGTTAATCAATCGCTGTTGTACGGATATAAAAAGAATTCAATTTGTTTTGGAATAGTTTTGAAAGTCAAGTCTAATCGAACGAATCGGTAGAGTTATTATTATGTTCTAAGGCTTAAGTCGAACCGCCTGAATCGATTTAAAGCTTTCCGACTATCTTCCACATGTCCCTAGTAAACCACAAACACCGAGAGCCATCTTTTTCTTGCCTATATCTAACTGATCGGTTGTATAAGAAATTTCAAACGAGTGCAATCGAATAAATTTATCCAGGATTTTATGGTTGTTTTCCACATACCGCTCCTAAAGTACAAAGACCACATTGAGTCGTTTCTTTCTTGTCTGTAGCTAACATATCTACTATAAAATAATTTTCAAGTCGATCATGAACTTTATGATTATCTTCTATAAACCATTACTAAAACACGAAGGCTATATCTAATGCCTATTTCCTCGTCTATAACTAACTCATCTGCTATATAATGATTTTCATATCTATTCGGATCGAATAAATCGATCTCTGATTTTACAACTGTCTTCCACATACCACTAGTAAAACACGAAGGCAAACACGATTTTTTCGTCTATGGCTAACTCATCATACTACATAATGATTTTCAGGTCGATCCCGGATTTTATGACTGTCCAATGGAATCGAATCGAAGAAATCAATTCGGGATTTTATGATTATGTTACACACGCCGATTAGGTGCCGTGTCTTTAGCTAACTCATCTGTTGTATAATGATTTTTATTGCGATTCGAATCGAATAAATCGTTTCCGATTATCTGGTACGTACCACAAGTAAAGCACGTAGTCCGTACCGTGCCGCTTTTTTGTTATCTATATCTAACTCATCTGCTATATAATGATAGGCCGCATCGAGTTGCATAGGATAGGTACATATTAAGCTTAAAGCAGCCAAAAGTTTCAGCACTTTTTCGAACCTAAGTATTTTTTACGAATAATTAATTAAAAGGAAAAATAGAATGTTAGTCTCAATTGCAATCAATTACACGTTCATGCACATGCTTACACTGTATTATAAAATAGCATTTGAAATTGAAAGAGATGAAGGTAAAAATGTAACCTTCGTCCGCCCGCCGCACCTAAAGTTATTCCAACCGTTGCTGCCGTTATCATTCCGCAGCATAGCAAAGATGGACAACCTAAAAA
>NW_024005124.1:0-2083 GCF_014805625.2 Glossina fuscipes
GCTGCCGTTATCATTCCGCAGCATAGCAAAGATGGACAACCTAAAAACAATATCCTTGAAATTTTTATATTTATCCGTTAAGCGGGTAAGCCGATGCAAATTTATCAGCAATTTTCTTATTTATCAGCTTAACAGAAACTTTCAATTCCTCAGAATATGTGGAACAAATCTTTTCGTGGAATTATCGAGACTTTTTCCCAAGTGCTCGCGAAACAGTACCTGTGTGAAATGAACACAACAGTTGCAGTCTAATATCGGACCTCTTGATTTCTAGTTTTTATAACACACGTACAGTTGACTTTGGTAAACGCTTCTATCCACTTTCAAGTGTTTGCAAACAAAAATACCGTTAAGTAGATAGGAAGGCAAGGGCGATTCGAAATCCTTCAATGCTTTCTTAAAAAGAAATTAAAAGTTTGGAATAAAAGTTTTCGTGTTGGCTATGAAGTCGCTTGTAGGTTTATAGGTTGCTTTGTCATTTTCTCCATCATTTCGCAACAGGTAAAGTGTAAAAACCTGCAAAGACAATACTTTTCCTCAACAACAATGGGATTTCAGACTATTGAAAAATTATACAATAAAAGACCACCACTGATATTTTCAGCTTTCTGATCGACTATGTTGATCACATCTACAGAATTAACTATTGCTTCATGAATTTATTCCTTTTGAAAAATATAAGTATTCGTAGTTTACTTGGCACTGTGGGCGTGTCTTTTGACCGATTTGGTTCATTTTCGATGACGGCCTGCGGTCAAGAGCTTACAATGTTTCTGCCAAATTTGCAGTCGATAGTGTCATTTTTACTGCCAGGAGAAAGTTTTAGAACAGACATTACGCAGACGGGCAGACGGACATGCTTAAACAGGTTTAGATGCTGATCAAAAGTGTATATTATATACTTTGTGGGATCTCTTATATTTTCTCCTGCGTGTTGCAAACGTTTTGACAAAATGAATATACTCCCTATTCTTTGGTGGCAGGTATAAAAAAAATGAAGAAGTGAGAAAATAAGAGAATTCCAAAAAACCCTAGTTCGGCAGAAAATATTTAAATGAAAGAAAAAACCAAAGAAAAAAATTTCAAGTCAAAACAAATTTATTAAGACATTTGTTGTCCTAACGCACTACAGCCAATATATTTTATTTGAGCCTTTGAGTCACCTATACCAAATTCCTCATTAGGCCTCACACGTTCATAAATTAAAGGCTCAATCCGGTTTCCATTTATGGTAACTCCGGTATCACTTAATAAGTCAAGGATAAAAATGTCTTCGCACGATAGTATCCTCAACATGCAATGTTCCTCATCTAAGGATCTATCACTAAGGTTTATGTAACGACGTGATTTTCCATGTTCGCTGCTCCGTCCAATTAGATAATCATTTCCTTTCTCCAAAAGGAAGCATTGATTATCACTTTCCAGTAGAAAGCCGGCAGGACACTCACTACACATATTCGAAGATTTTTATTTGAGTTTTTTTAAATTTTCGAAAATTGGGTTTTTTTTTTTCTGCCTTTATATCAAAAAATTATTCCTCTTTCTTACAATTGCTTTGAATTATTGTTTTTTATATAGATTACTTTTCTGTGTGAAGAAACAAAAAACAAGGAAAAGAGGAAAAACAGAGTTACATTTGACTTTATATAAAGTTTTACTATATTTTGTCAAAACTTTTGCGACGTCCAGAAGGAAGAATCAGAGAGCCCACAATGTATATATATTCTTAATTAGCATCAAATTCTAAAGCGATTTAGGTATGTCCGTCTGTCTGTCTATCTGTCAGTCGGTCTGTCTGTCTGCCTATCTGCTAGTCAGCCTCTTTCTGTGTGTCTCTCTGTCCGTCTATCCGCCTGTCTTTTCGCCCGTCCGTCCGTCTGAGTGTTTGTCCGTTGTAAACACTTCCCTGTTAGCAAAAATGAAGCTATCGGCTTCAAATTTGGCAGGAATATCGGAAGTTCTCGCACGTGTGTTGGCATTGGAAATGGGCCAAATCGGGTCGTAGGGCACGCCTACAGCACAACATAACCTTTGAACTATTTTTCAAAAACTATAAAAAGCGTGCTTTTGATTATTACTCATA
>NW_024005125.1:0-1088 GCF_014805625.2 Glossina fuscipes
TTGCGGTTTTCATCACAATATAAAGACACAATGCAACTATCACATAAACGCCAATTATTAAGCTTATGCCTAAATGGATTTCGCTAATAAGTGCCGCAGCTGGAATGGCGTAAATGCCGCAGCCCATGAACACTTTCAGAAAATACGCTAAGGCCGAGTTAAATCTGATGATAAAAATATATATTATCATAGTGACGTCGCATACATTTACAAATCAAATAAATAATTTACTCTATTACTCGTTCAGATTCAGAGGCAGATTCAGTCAATCTTTCATCAGCAGCTTGTTGTCGTTTGTCTGCCACTGGTGCAGGCAATATATTCATTCTAAGCGGATCATGGCTGGGTGCAGCCATTTTCCATAGAATTTTGAAAAATTTGTTTTTTACCCCGAGTAAATATCAAAAAATTATTCCTCTTTTTTACAAACGAGAAGAAAAAAAACAATTGCTTTGAATTATTGTTATTTCAATAGATTACTTTTCTGTGTGAAGAAATAAAAAACAAGGAAAGGAGGAAAAACAGAGTTACATTTGACTTTATACAAAGTTTTATTATATTTGTGTTAAGCATATATAATGTATATTATTCACTGTAGGGTAAGCGGCATATTCATTTCGTCAAAACTTTTGCGACGCCTAGAAGGAAGAATCAGAGAGCCCACAATGTATATATATTCTTGATTAGCATCAAATTCTAAAGCGATTTAGGTATGTCCGTCTGTCTGTCTATCTGTCAGTCGGTCTGTCTGTCTGCGTATCTGCTAGTCAGCCTCTTTCTGTGTGTCTCTCTGTCCGTCTATCCGCCTGTCTTTTCGCCCGTCCGTCCGTCTGAGTGTCTGTCCGTTGTAAATACTCTCCTGTTAGCAAAAATGAAGCTATCGGCTTCAAATTTGGCAGGAATATCGGAAGTTCTCGCACGTACATTGGCATTGGAAATGGGACAAATCGGGTCGTAGGGCACGCCTACAGCACAACGTAACCTGTGACCTATTTTTCAAAAACTATAAAAAGCGTGCTTTTGATTATTACCCATAAACTGTAGCCGATAAATGTATGAAAATTTAGACAATGCTGCATCACCTTAAT
>NW_024005126.1:0-5488 GCF_014805625.2 Glossina fuscipes
AGAAGCTTCAGCGACCCTATAAAGTACATATATTCTTCATCAGCGTGCAATTCTGAGTTGATTTAGCCACGTCTGTCCGTCTGTATGTATGTGTGATGTGTGTTGTTGGCAATCTCTTGTTCGCAAAAATGAATATGTCGATCCCAAAATTGTTAGAAAGATTAGAAGTTTCTGCACACAGGTTGGTATTGCAAATGGGCCAGATCGGTCGGATCAGAAGCGAGCAATGGAGCGTAAACTGTTTAACAAAAAGTTTTGGATTGTTTCGTTCCTCCCAATTTATTAAAATTAGAAAGCTAAAACTTTACACATTTGCTTTACGAGACACATTACTCTCTACGCCCACAAATGGAACCAATTGGCCTTGCCCACACAAAGTTACGAGGGATTAAATTAAATTTTTCTCACTTTTTTGAAGTTTTTTGCTTATTTATCATAAGGCAAACAATACCGGATGTTTACAACCCTTCCGTACACTCCACAAATGAAGATGTATTGTCTGCCTAAGCATGGGTTAATTTTAACATGAATATGGTAGACACCGCGATTAATTTTTTCCTAATAATACCACCGATATGGGTGTCAAGTAAAGTATGGTGAGTAGAATGTGCAAAAGATAGTGGTGAGTATGCGAAATTCGGCCCCGGCCCCGGCCCCGGCCGAGTATAACTTTCTTATTTGTTTGCTATATGTTTTGTAAAATATCTACGAACAAACCCTTAATATTTAATAACTAAATTATTTCCGTTAATTAAAGTACAATAAATTTAGGAAAGGGAAAATCCCTCCTTCCTTTACCTCACTTTCCGTATAGACAAAAAAAAAAATGTAATTAAAATTTCAGAAATAATGAAGTCATCGTCTTTAATACTCTATATATCGAAAGCAAGGCATCTATTGACTGTTAAGCAATGTGTGCGCACTTTTGCACTATGTGCTATATGAAGAAAATGTGTGGACATGTACGCTATATGTAAAACGACTTGAGATAAATCTACCGTTTTTTGCAAGAAGCAAATCAGAATCACCTTGTTAACTCCATTAAGCTTGCCTTTATGTCTGTCCGTTAATCAGACTAATATTTGTCCATTTGCTTTGCGCTCAGCAAGCAATATGTTGGAACTTGATAAACTAGCACCTTTTGGGCCAAAAAGAAATTTTGCTGAATATCGATTAGAACAGACTCCATATAGCACTTAATTGTGAAAAAATCATTATATGAAAAAAATTTTTTGTTTTTTAAGATTTTTTAAGAAAAATTGATGAAAAATAGTATCAGGTGTGCTAATAAGTTTTTTCTGTTGAAATTGGTTGCTTGATAGAACGTATCTAACCCGTTCAATTCCCCCTTAGATAGCTTAGACAGGGGCCTTTGTACGGTGTAAATTTCAATTGTTTACAAGCCCTCATTCAGTCAATATGTAAAGAGATGGATGTGATTTACAGCATTGCGTTAAAGTGAAATATAATGCAGTTGAAGTTACGGAAATGATTAAATTCGCTCGAAGTAAGAATGCAGAACATCAAATAGTTAGACTTTGATTTGCTGGATCTCGTAGAAAAAATTTTATTCTTGAAAACAATGAAATGCGCATAGATATATAAACCGACTCACGGATATCTCTGAATGAAGAAACCAGCGACAAAATCGAAACACTACATATTTGTATACGCTAAATTATATAATTGTATACATTTAATTATAAGTAACCTACCATTTTCAAAAAGAAAGACGTAAAAAGAAGAGTTAATAATAACGCTAAGCAGCTATCTTTTTGATTCACTCACATTTCGCAAGCAATCGGCAATAATTTTTCCTTCGACTATAATCATCAAATTTTATATAAAGGAATAGACTGAAGCCTTCTTAAAGTTCCGTTCATATATTTTCTAAAGCTACAGTCTACTGATGTTTATACGAGCCACAGCGATATGTTAGGTTTGCAAATTATTGTAACGCTTAGATGTAGGCATCGAAAATCGGAAAAAATACTTAGATATACCTTCGATCCGAGCGAATGGCAAAATCGATTGAGTTCTAATTGATTCTCCGTCGTTCGTACAGCCATTTGTTAGCGTTTGGAATACGTGTTGGTATGTTCTATGCAGAAAAACAGACGCCATGTCAACTAAATTAGTCTTTAGGCCCAAGCATAAGAGCAAAAAACCAATCGTTTAATGGAGTTTTTAATTGGAATACTCTAACTTACGATTTTAAATAGTTTTTTTCGATATACGATATACGATCAATGTATCGAAAGAATGAGAAATTTATGAAAATTGATGTCGGGTAATATTATAACGATATCGACTCAGTCAACCAACCAATAAGCTCTTAAGCCAAGTTATAAAATGATCTTACCCGATCGGAAGAAACTAAAACTCCATATATAGGATCTTTCAGAAAGAGGTATCAAATTCAAAATGCTGAACACAATAGGTCTACTACTACACTACTTACTCTAATGATTGAAACAAATGCATTTTTGAAGAACCAAAGTCCATATACACCGTCAGCCTAAAAAAGCGAATCACACTGCTGTTACCCGTTGCGATCGATTAGATTAGAGTTTCCGAGTCTCAGACGCAACAGTTCGTCTTCTTTACATAGCTCAGTGTTTAGCGAAAATTTGGTTCAAAAATATCATGATTTTGTGTTTTCATTATTTTAATGTGTTGAACGACGATCTCGAAGGAACCATGATCTCGATTATATGTTGATGGTTTAAAAATTGCGCGAAATATAAAATCATACCTGATGTTGAAAAGTCATACCTATAAGATATTGTCGTGATACTGAACATCGACATAATCTTTACTTTGTATAATAATTTATTATGAAGTCCTGTCATCCACACTTCCGCGTGCTTACATGAATATATAAAATTTATATATGTGATCCGACATGTCGTACATCAATTTTTATAATCATAGAGGAACTTCATAATTATGTTGCAATGAAATATCGTACGTGTAATGATCATAATTAATTAAAGAGATTTCTTTTTGCAACACAATCCAGTTATGAAATGTATCCGATCTGATTCGAGTATAACTTGTTCTTTGTGTTGCGTAGTAATTACAGATAGACTCTTTCAAATCCACACCGATTATCTTGCGACAGTTTTTTATGATTTAAATTTCAAGTTCATTATCTTCTTTCATTCATTATCTCTTTTCCCAATATTCGACTTTCGATTAATTATGAATTTCTCTCAACTAAGGAGACAGATCACTAGGAAACTCGTCAAGTTATATATATATATATATATGAAATATTTGTAACATAAAAAGCCTTTCTTTGCGTCAATAAACATATAGCAAAATAACAAATGCCTGCATATTATATACACATAAGCCAAATTGTAGAACAAGTTATTAAGAGATTGCAAATATTTTGGCCATCGACTTCTACAGATAAAAATGATAAACAAATGGGAAATGCCAGGCACATAAGAATTTAATCAAAGTTGCGACCTTAAGTCGGATAAAAATTACTTTTTAAAGAAATCTTATATGAGACTGAGTTCGAAAATTCTTTTTTCCAGATTTTTCATATTCATGTAATTAATCATAATCAGTTCGCCTAGCGCATCATATGAGGCATAGACGCATAGCAGGACGGATTTAACATATTTTCAAAAGCTTTCGTCCCGATAAAATGCGTTCCGGACAAAGCTCTGTCGTGAGTAATAGAGTATATTATGCTAAATAGAGAAATTTTCAAGGTATCGTAACACAAAGATCTGAACGAATTGGCCATCGCTGGAGAGATTACTGATCATGGATTCATATTGCATTAGTTTCGTTTTCTCGCAGTGTCGGTCTTACTCATTATCGCCACGTAAATATTTGATTTTTCAAGCTCAAATTTGACATAATAGAAGAATTTTTCCATGACAAATTTGAACGACTCGACCTCATGCGACTTTTCATTGAATATATTTTTTACAAATATCCCGAGATCGTTATATTTTGTCCTATCAGGACTTTATTTAGCAGAACTCTGTTTTAACCACTTAACAGACTTTTGATATTATCATTTTCTTGGTTCGTGTCCTTGCTAGCCAAATATAATTTTTAATTGCATCGCTTCTATAATTTCGTATATATGCGTCGGATCGTGAGCATTGTTGATCCAACTAACTGATTATCAAATTAAAAAGTAATTTTTTGTTCGTGTCATTGGGTTAAATAAAAAAAATAATTAAGTAAATAAACTAACTAGGAATACAAGAATAAGCGAAATGAAGCTAAACTATTATAGTTTCGTCATTCCTTCTCCTAAATATCACACAGTACTCTTAGTCCCGAGTCGTGAAACTTAAGGCGAAAGAGAGAAAATGATTACTTTTTGTTGCTGTTTTGTTCATTTCCGCGAAATGAAATCCAGGTGCACTGAATATTGCACCCAAATAGGCAGTAAAAGGACGAACACAAAGTGGAAAAGTGTTTACCTATTTTCCCAGTTATCGAAAAAAGATGCCCACTCCTCTTCTTATTTTTCAATTCGCTCTTTATTTATTTGCATTATTTACATTTCTGCATTTCACAAGTCAGAATTTTCTCTAATCCAATCAGCATAGTGAGCTATACGGGCAAAAACATCAGGATGGCTTGCACCACAATCACCTCTAATGTAATTAGCTACTCCTACCAGGCGACCGTTATATACAGCAGGTCCACCTGAGTCACCATTGCATATACCAGTCGGATTAACTGGATTAGTCATCATGCACAACAAGGACTCATCAATACGAGGGTTTAACATACTACATAGATCATGAGATAAGCTGGCCATAGGGGTATATTTCAAAATTCGCGGCCTCGGTCCGTTCTCAGATAGACGACCCCAACCGGCAATTAAAACATTAGCAAAGTCTGGTGGATCGGATTCAGTTAAATTAATGGCACTTATGTGATTGGTGAAATTCAAAGGTTCGGCCAATCTAACAACAGCTATATCACCCAAAAAGCCATGGTAACCGGGGTATTTCGTAAACTCAGCAACTTGAACAATTACACCTCCTCTTCTCGGGCGTATGGAACCGGCACGAATAGATAGGTGACGTGTCTCCATGCTAAATAAAGAAAATATAATTCGTTTATTTCTTTTGTTGCACAAAAAAAGTATTGAGCTTACTCGAAGACCTCGTCATCGACTTCATTTGTAACGCAATGAGCGGCAGTTACAATGTAATTAGCAGATATTATGGAACCACCACATATATGAGTGTTACGATATCTCAACGATATGATGTAAGGAAATTGCCCAAGACTTGCATTCCTACCTTGCACTATACGTGGTTGTAATTGGTAATCAAGGGATTTGGCTTGCACTCCAAGTACTAATAAAGTTAGTACCGTTGCAATAAAAAGCTTCATTTTGATAAGCAGATACACTTCACTAACTGAAAATAATTTTGGGAGAAGTCCATCGTTTTTATATCGTTTTCAGAATCTGATACAAACACTTACGTAGTTTAGT
>NW_024005127.1:0-11439 GCF_014805625.2 Glossina fuscipes
CATTTACATATATAAAAAGATTAAATCACCATAACAAACATTACAAAGACTTTCCACATTACTTAAAGGATACCAAAACGTACCAGGAAACCTGCAAATTAATTTTGTGGCAGTCTTATCCTTGCATCGTCTAGAAGAAATCTTGCATCAATTATCTTAACAAAGACGTGAATAAGCGTGAGGATAACGCGTCTTTTGACAAAGTTAAAAAAGTGGCGGGAAGTTGCCAGTGAAAGTTTATGTATACAGAATACTTTGCTTCTTAATAAATAAAAAATTGTTCTTATTGCCTAAACTCTTTTCTTTTGCGGGCTGCAACGTTTGCATATTCATATTTTGTGTTAAAACTAAAAAGAAAAAATTCTTAATTTTTTTCTCAACTTTTTTTTCTCAAAATTCTTAATTTTTTTTCTCAAAATTTTCCTTTTTGAGAAATGTTTTGAAATTTATTAACAGTTGATATAATTGTTTGTGTATAGCCAATGTGTATTAAGTACAACGAAGAGTAAACTAGCAATAATTAATTTCCGTTAAGAATCATTCTGGGAAAAAACAATATACTCTTAGTGAACACTAATGGAAAACTTTTCTTAAACTTATTTTGAATAACTAATCTACCTCTAATATCATCAATGCTAACAACGCTGTACAAAATCGAAGCTATATTTTTAGAAGATATATTTTTGTGACTATATGGTTCACCTGATATGCCTCACAACTGTAAACTTATATCGAAAAGAGTTATATCGTTTCATATTTAAAAAAATTTATTCAAAGAAAGAAATTTTAACAATTAATGATTTCGCTTCTGTGGTGGTGGTGGTACTGCATCTGCTAAATCGAAATCTTTTACAGAACCTTTAAAGTTCGGATCAAAGTTACTGCCTGGATTAACGGTTGTTGGTAAACCTGTAGGAAGATTAGGACGTAAAGCGTCCTGTAAATCAAGTGCCTTTGGTATCGGTAAAGCAATGCCGCCAACAACAATTAGAAGTAGAACAATAAAATGCCTCATACTTTTACAAGCGTATTATAAGCACCTTTTAGAAACTTTAAGGAAAACTGAAGAATTATTCCCATTCTTAGAAGCACATATAACGCGAGAAATTAATAAAAGAATAAAAAGTGTGTGTGTTCTTCAACGGAGACATTTTCACATATGGTTTTTAGGCATAACGTTAATGCCATGGCTTATGCATGAATAATATTAAAACAATATTTATTTTATTCATTTCTTCTGCTAACAATAGCAAACCTTTTAATGATATATATGTAACACGTGATCAAGAATGTTCGTTAGTCGAAAACTCAAGTAATATTAATAATAAAATTGCTTTGTTTCTTGCACTAAATGCTCAACGCCTTCATTCTAAGTAAACATCTCGAAGTGGTCAGTGTGTCAATGCGAATGTCAAGCGTCAAAAACTGATAACTCCTTTAAACTTAAACTCCTTGGGACCTATTTTATTTACTCTTTACATCAATGATTTGCCCTCCGTGATTAAATTCAGTAAGATTTTAATGTATGCTGATGATGTGAAACTGTTTACTTCTTTGTCCGTAGAATCGCAATCACATCATCTTCAAAGTGATTTGAACAATTTGGTTGCATGGTGCTCCCTCAATCTTCTGAAGCTAAATCTAAATAAATGTAAGAAGCTTTCTTTCTTAAGAAGGAAGTCGTTTAGTACCCAATACTTCATTGATTCGCACAGGCTGGAAGACGTCGATTCGTTCATTGATTTAGGCGTTCTATTCGATTATAGGTTACGTTTCAATTTGCATATTGAGTCCTCGTTAAGCAAAGCTAGGTCCGCTCTTGGTTTTATAAAGAGGTGGTCCAAAGAGCTTGATGATCCTTATATTACTAAAAGGCTTTACACGTGTTTGGTTAGACCTATTCTTGAGTATGCCTCTGTTGTGTGGTCTCCTTCATATAGATGCTACGTTGGTTCAATTGAATCTATACAAAAGCAATTCTTGCTGTTTGCACTTAGGAATTTGGGTTGCGACCCGATTTCCCCTCTTCCACCCTATGAAGGTAGGTTGCTTCTGTTATCCTTACCGTCACTCGAGAAACGTAGATTTGTTCTTGGGGTTTCCTTCCTAATCAAATTAATAAATGGTGCAATTGATTCGCCCGCATTACTTCGTGAGATTTGCTTTAATGTCCCTAACCGCTTCTCTAGGTACTTTATGTTGATAAAGCTTAGTCAATGCAAATATAACTTTGAACTGTTTAACCCGCTCAGAGTTGTTTGCAAGAACCTAAATGATGTCTATCATCTATTCTCATTAACGGACTCTTTAAAGTCTATTAAAGCAATATTGCTCAACAAGCGCGATTTACCTATGTCGTACTTAAACTGATTTAACCTTAGATTTTGTTTTTATGAGTCGAAAATTAATTTGTTGTTAACAATTATCGGTTGCCAAGCTTATGCATGTTTGCGATGGCTTAGGGGTTCACTTGCAATTTGGTCCTGTATCGGTTGTGGGCGTGGCTCTATGCTAATTGTGTACATGCTTTTTTTTTTCCTCCTTATTTGTTTTATTGTACTTATACTAAGTTTTATTATTAAATAATTTTAAGATTTACTTAAGAGTCAATTGAACTCGACTGCCATTTTGTTTTAGTTGAGTTTCTTGTATAAGTGGAATAAATAAATAAATAAATAAAACATCGACTAGAAAATAATGAGTTTATTATCTCCTTTCAAAATACTTGCGTAGTGTTCACACACTTAAGTTAGCCTTAAATACTAAGAGCAAATGGTTCAAACTTCTCGAAAAGCGTATAGATTATGAGTGCAATTAAAATGAAAGTGTGTGGAATTATAAAACTTGAAGAGGTTTTGTTCTTTTGCGAATTTCAATTATTTCAATCAAATCTTGTCTTACCTAAACGAGTAGCTTTCTCTTAGCTGACATTTCCACTAAAGGTCATAGTGGCTGGCGTACTGATACCATTTTTAAAATTTTGAGAAAACAAAAGCCAGCTGCTGTTGAACACGTCTCAAGTGTTATAAAAATCGGAAAAATAAATTCACTCTGTCTAAAACAGTCTATATTTGCTTTTGTCCGGAAGTATGATAAACATTTGCATTTTTAATTTGGAATGATTATCATGAATGATAAATAAAAAATCTAAATAGTTTTGCTTTCATAAGAACGCGTCTCAAGTCAGAATTTTTTATAGGCCACGGCTGTCAGTTTAGTGGATCGACTTCGTTGAACCCCCTTTATCTCTTGGCAATAATAAAGTTTTCTCCGATAATGTTCCTGCTAAAGAATTCAGTAAGGCTTTTGATTATAAAAACTTGGATTTCGACTATATTTAAGCAAACAATAAGGAATCTTTATGTGTTGTTTTAAAACATTGTATAAAACAAGAGGTAATTAAGAACTGAAAATATTTAAGAATATGGATTTAAGAACCATTTCCCAACATTTCCAGTGCAGTGAAAGCGAGTAATAGACTTGTTTTTTCCTTAAATAAAGGTGTCTAATTAAAGAATGACGTGAAATCTACCGTAGTAGGCATGAAATATTGCACAGCAGAGATTATAGAGAATTTTGATTAGATACTGTTAGAATCTACTACCAAGAATACTATTTCTGCTATCTATTGCTTTGCCATTCATACAAGAAGCCTAATATACCAAATCTACTGTACCATGAATGATTTTGAGTTCGGCCTAGTATTGTAGCGGATCTCTACTATCTTAATCTAGGATAAGAACGATCATTTTCTTTCCAGCTTTGCCTTTCTTCTCTCCCAGTTTGTATATTTATTTTTGCATAATTTAACAATTCATCCTCTAGCTAAGCTTGTTTTTAAAGAAATAAGTAAATAAATGTATATATGTAACAAGACAACATGTTCCACATTGGCAGATAAAAAGTGCAGCAACCTTTGCAAAACCTACTAGGGAATACAATCTTAATATAAAATAAATTGCCATTTAAGTGCGAAAAATTCCAAGTGAAATATGAGCGTAAGCCAATTACAAAAATTCCCTAAATTATTGAAAACTTTTAATTCCTTAATAACTCAAATTTCATAATAAGCATTACAAAATTAGAAAATTACTTAACTTACTTTTGTTATTATCACGTTTATTTACTTCGACTTTGCCAATGATAATGTAATGAAAGCGATTATTACAAACGGTTAAATATGCTATTGAAAAAGCAAATATTCGGACTATTTTAGCTTCGGCAAATATGAGGAACAAATAGAAGAGACCGAAAAAATGAATAAAGGCATCGAAAGGTAGGCAACATAGTGCAACCTAGAATGTGTTTCCTAAATATAGGCAATAATTTGAAGACCACGATAATGCAACCTTTGCTGGACATATTATTGGAATGGAATTGGAATGTGGTAGATGTATTCCGAATTCTTCACTCAGAAAAAGACAGGTAGGAACATTGTAGTCGAATATGGCTGACCGTTAGATACCTACTATCCACTATCTAATAATACACCAATAATTTACACGTTACTTTCATTCAGAGCCATATTTTTCATGAAAGCCCGAATATTGGAGGATGTCCAAGACATCATATGACGTAATCCAAATTTATAAAAGTTAATTTACTTCTCAAAATTGTTATTGTTTTTAGGTTTCCGCCAAAGAACTAGAGATTATACATTCTCTCCATAAAAGGGCTTTTTATAGAACTCTTAAGTTCCTACTACTTCAGAATTTGGTTCTTTTTCTCTAACTTTTTTACCAACATTTCGATAGCCTCATTTATTTTAATCATGCCAATGCATACATAAATATATACATATATATATAAAAGTGGCTAACGATGATTCATATCCAGAGGTAAATTGACGAGAAAATAATTGTATTTTTCCTAAATAAATTCGATTGAAAAACACGTCATGCAACCACTTTTGTTTTTAAGACCCTCTTACAGATAAGAATATGCTTTCAACGTTTACTAATTTTTTACGATGATCATTATTACGAAGTGGTTTGAACAAAAATCAGTAATGAACATCAACATCATTCAAAAACACTCCGTTGAACTCGAAGTTTTTTCATTATAACATTCTCTTCTAACTTTTCTGAAAATTTTTTTAGGCAAACTGAGCCTTTTTTTACGTCGCGTCTGCTGAGATAGGTACGACATTGAAAAATTTGCACAAGCATACTTTCATGTCTGCTTTCTCACTATGGTCTTCATCGACCATAAACTTTTTACAATTGTTTCACTATCTTTTTGGCATACTTCAAGGTGTCCTGAAAAGGCTCCACCATCACCACAGAGCAAAAAATATACGGTTTTTTTTTAGTTTTGCCTCAACATTTTTCTTTTTTATGCATTTATTTTCTTCGAACTTTATAAATTCAAAACGAACTGATCTTAATCAATTCTTCTTCTTATACTAAATTAAAGCCTTATGCCAGGAATCTCATGCACAGGTGGGCCGGTAAATTCTTCGCTGCTGTCATTGTAATTGTCATAATCGGTGGATACAGCTGGCTTGCCAGGTGCGGCAACTGTCAGATAAACAATGCTGAGCAAGAAAAATAGTACAGTGAAGAACTTCATGTCGATTAATAGAAACTTTATGAATTGAACGTATGAATCCCGAGGTATATATAGGAGGGAAATTGCGTTCTTTTTTTTTTAGTGTAAACAAATTTGAAAGCACTACTTGCAATAAATATTTGTTGAGAGCACCTTTCAAAAATTGACAGTTTATCACGAGTTCATTTCCGATGAATTTCACAAATTATTGTTAGCATAGCAGCACTTGTTTAAATATTATTTTAATATTACTATTATTATTATTTACCATCCCCGCTTTCATTATTTGTGACTAATACTAAGCTTTTTAGAGTGCAGGTAAGCAACGAAAATTTGGTAGGTTGTAATCCATGATTAAAATTTGTTCTCGTTTTTCAGGAGACTTACCCTGTTTTCCTTTAAAAGCTTATCGATTTTCGAGCTTCCAATGCTAGAATGGATGGAAAAGGATACACTTGCAACGATTTGAAAGCTTTGTGCTTACAGTAAGTTTGGCATAAAATTTTACATATGCTTACCTATAAATGTTAAGTATAATGTTTAGTTTAAACTTTTACAAGATAATTACAAGTTATTAGACTTACGTCTAAGGACCTCATCGTAATCTCATTCGGCAAAGTTACCTAGTTTGGTTTTTCGTTTTAATAGTGTTACTTTGATGTAAACAACTTTTTAAATTTCGTTACAATTGCATTTCTTCAGAAAATGACGAAAATGAAGGAAACTCTTTTTCACCGAGTTGGTTAACTATTATTATTAATTGCATGGGCAAACGCTACCGCGATCCCGGCACCTTCTTCGGATCGGAGCACCATACTCTGCCCGGCGTTGTAAAATGCTCGCCAAACGCATGGTGTCTGATTATGCAGATGGCCTCACATTCACTTAGAATATGATGGGACGTATCATTCGTCCCTTGGAAGAACCTGCACAAATCCCTATCGGATACACCCATGTTTTTCAGACGTACCTAAGGGAATTACGACCCGTGTAGAAACCCGCGACTCAACTTAGCTCGCTTCTGGTTATTTCCAACAGTTTATATATCATAAGGGAAGATTTTATGAATTTTTTGCCTGACGTTGTTCTGGTGTGCGGCAGAAAGATCCCTTACGCTCCCCTGTTGGCTAGACAGCCGGCCCTATTCTTGCCGTCAACACCCGAATGGTCATATTAGGGGCACTTCATTGCGCCTACGTCTCCTTTCCAACACCAGCTTAGATGTTATCATTCGCCCCTTTATGGACTTTATAGCGACTTGACTTTCTTCTGCACTCTCCACCTAAATGTTCAGAGGGACATGCGACGATTGTGTAGACTTCTACCTAGTTGGTTTAACTGAAGTCTAAATTAATTTAGCCCTTGCACTTTAGAAATTTTACCGAGATAATTGCATGCGAATTTGAAAACATTTAGTCAATATTATGGCGATTATTTGTCAAAATATAGGTGATATATAAATTTATGCTCCGTAAGTGTAGTTGTTTCTTTGGAAAAAAAAGCACTATTGCGCCTAGTGGCCAATGTAGTAGAATCATTGTAAAAATGCATAGAGAAATTAAATTTCAGGCTGCTATCACCTTCTAGACGTAATGTATGTAAAAATCTCAACGAGTTTGTCCAATTGTTAAAAAGTCTCGTAGTATTGTTTGAGATGTCTTCGCCAGGATTATCCATCAAATTTTAGATTGTTCTTGACTACGGTCCATAAATTATCGACAAGATTAGATTAAAGTTTTCTAAGGGTTTTCTTTTAAATAATTCACATTAAGCAATCGTACTAAAACTTGATAGAAATCTTGAAGAGGGTTGCTTTAAATATTATAAATCTGCAAATATAAAATCCATATTTTTTTTACCAAACACAATGAATGATGACGCTGATTAACTATACATGAAATTTCGTTCGAATGTACAAGGAGGTCCTTGCTGAAGTTTAATTTAATAGGATAAAGTTTATTAAGAACGATTAAGATAATAAAGAGAAAGATATAGCGTTGAGAATAAAGCCATTTATATATATAAATGCAAGGAGTCATATCTGCTTGACCTCGATATACCGTCGCAGACATTGAAATTTTATGGGAAAGTAGCTAAGGTTTGCCTAAAATGGTGGAGATTGTCCCAGTTCCCAGAGGGCGTTGGGTAACGCTTTGCATTCAATCTGTGCAGGCGCCGACAATAAACTCCAGACGTGCTTACCACATCTACTAAGACCACAATTTAAAGCTTTAAATGCCTTGGAAGCTCTTAAATTAAGTTTTCTCTTTCTCAGGTATATTTGAATTTCATCATCATGCAATTAGATATGTGAGAATTCATCAGTTGATGAACAAAGAAAATAAAATTAAATAAGTCTGTTTAGAGATAAATAACTTACTGATAAAAAAACTAATATTTTATTTGCGATCAAAAATGAGTTAATTGAATAAATTCTAAACGTGTAGAGAACTTAAAAGACAACAAATAAACATAAGTAATGCAAGCACATATGCATAAATGTATATAAAATTGGAGATCCTTATCTATTTAAATTCACTCTCAAAATTTCTAAAGTCTCACTATTTGTAACACTCGCTGATAACAAATTTGTAATTATTTTGATGTGAATGCATTAGATAAAAAACTATTCGATACAAAACACCAGCTGACGTGAACGAGCGATAAACAGTTTCATTGAGTATGTTTGCGGGTGCAATATGTTGTTCGTTTTTCATAAGATTACATTTTAAAATAATATAGTATATCTAGTCATTTTCTTTCTACGTTTGTCTAACCTTATTGAAAATAATTCTATTCATTTTTGTGTTTTAATAAAGAAACATTTGTATGTGTAAAATATATGTTAGCGCTGTCTGCCTGCCTCTACAATTTAGCGATTCTATGAGCTTTTCATTTGCAACAAAAGTGATATGTGAGAAGAACTTTATTTCAACATTAAGAGCTATTCAGCAGTAACTTCATGGATAGGTGAATCATCCTGAAATCCGGCAGCAAGTCCATTGAATGCGATTTTCAAGGAATGGTTTCGGAGATCATATATATATATATTAAATATATATTGGCAATTTCCGACAACAAACATTTTAGAATTGTTCTGAATAAGGACTTATGTAGACGATCGAGGAAGGCGAAAACGATTAAATCAAAATATCAGCCGCGAAAAAAATTAAGCAAGGTGCAATACCCGTAAGTGAACAAAGAATCTCAAAAATTCTGTTTATTCAATAACACATAAAGTATTAAGGTCAGATTTTACAAGTTAAATATCATCGGGCTTTACTCGGAGAAAAGATGTTACGCAGACGGATAGTTGCGCGCAGACCGCCCGAAGACCGAGAAAATTCATCGTTAAATTGCTTGGAGAGAGGAATATGGTTAACATAAAGTTTATTTGCGGATATAATCGTATTACTAGGAAGTCAGAATTACTAGTCGGCTATATAGCTAATAGGCGAACGGTACTGTTAACACATTCCCTCGGTAATTAATAAAGACTGTTTAGTCAATGACCGACCTGAGAATAGATACGATGCTCTGCCAATAACCTTGTTAAGTCTCAGGCTTGCTTTTAGGGAGGATTTAGACTGCCACGGCCGGGCAAATGGACAAGAAGTGCGACTATCTGATGATATTATCATTCGAAGTACGAGCGAATAGTTCACCACTTGTTAGATAAATTGAGAAAGCATTTCGAAAATGGTTTGGTCAAATTTGTCTCATCATAGGCACACCAACGGAGGGATATATGTATCCAAGGAGCTCACTAGGTGCAAGTACCTGTTTATGCGAGTGGAAACGATAGGACCATATAAAGTAGTTGAAAAGGATAAGAAATTTTCCGAAGTTGATATTAATGATGGGAGCGAGAACGCTATCTATTGATAACCTTGAACCGGTATTCATAGAGACTGCAAGCAAATGGCCTCATAATGCCAAGGGTAACCGTCAGAGTGAACAAACAGTAAGAATTAATTTATTAAATACTGGAATTCAGGGGATTCAATGCTGTAGCTACATTATGTTGTTTCTAGTCTATAAGATTTTATTTCAATACAACATAGTACACCTAATCTTTCTCTTTTTTTTGTTCCATTGAAACTTACTGATAAATTCTGTTCATATTTACGTTTTAATGAATAAGTACTCTCTCTGGCAGGAACATTTTTCTTTAACGTAATGTAGATCTTTATGTGTAAAATGAATTGCTAGCTATCGACCAATAATGCTTTTAAATAATTTCGACTCTATGTTCTGTAATTCTTAATATGATCTTCGAGCTGATTGCAAAACTAAGAAAACCCGTTGACGACTTTACTTAACGCCGAAAGTTCGTTAGTGCTTAGGTTCCTTTTGCTGGTATGAAAGTAGACCATTATCAAACCCTCTCTTTTGTCAAAAAAAAAACCTATCGATCGAAATATCGCACTCATGCTTCTATCGAACAAAGTTACTTTTAATGAACCTTAGATTATCACAAAATAGGATTAAGTAAGGACTCTATTCACCATGTTGGGTCATATTTAAGAGTTCTGATGAAGCGTATCATCTTGTTTCAATATCGGACAGTGTTGAAGGTGCAAAGGGAAGACTTTTGATATATTAACCTCATGCGGGGCTTTGCACAATTGCTTAGGAATATGGATGAATTGTGTATGTGTGTATGGAATACTTTTCAAGTTTGAGAGATGGTGTTCGTCTTTCCAAATAGTTAGTTAAGCTAGATCTTGTATAAATTTGAGGCCGATGCAGGTATCCTAGTAAATGCGTTTCTATTCTCTATTCCTATTGGGTATTAGTGGTTTCTCTTTCAGTTGCGGCTTAATATATTTATTTTCATCTTTTACATCGAATATATCTAATGTTTTTTTTTTGGAAATTTTTTCTTTTAAAAATCCAATTCCGCTTATTTATCCATTTGAAAGAATATGTGTATTTATGCTTACTAATGCAAATATATTAGTATTTTATTTATAATGTATTTTGCGAGTTTATGAAGCAATATTATGGCTGTAGTTTAGTTAATCAAAAAAATAAATATTGATCTAAAATTTGATAAAATTGTTTCATTTTAAATTAAATAAAACATTAATTTTTTCAAAATTGCCTTTAGCACGTAGCTCACCTTTGTCGCTTTGTCTACAACATGAAGTTTGCATACACGATTGCTATAATGCAAAATTTTTATTAAACCTAATTATTTATGCATAACAACTTTTACTAATAATAATGTGTATGGCTTAACAATCAAAAGAAAACAGTTTATAGACATTAAAAACCTTGACCAGATTTCTGTAATGTTTAAAATTACGTCCTCAACTACTTTTTTTGGGCCCTATATTGTTGCTGTTACATTGTGTATTTCTTAAGAGTAGTATACCGAAAGGCGAGTGAAAATAGTGGAGGAGAGAGGAACCAAAACGCGAATTGCCGTGACTCGAATTTAGTTTTCGGTGACTGCGCAAAACATTGTTGCATTCTTCGAGAGCAGTGCGTGCGGCATAAGGTTTGAAGAAGACTGCGTCTAGATGAACGGAGACATATATGACATATATATATTGGTGTGGCGAATAGCTGAAAAATTGAGAATGTTTTAACCTTCAGTACAAGATCAAAATAAACAAATAATAAAATTATATTCGGTCATGACCGAATCTTTTATTCTGATCACCGTCATCCTTAAAAGAACAACTAAAAAAAAAAATAACTAAATTTTCATACTCATACGTAGTGAGCGCGGCGGATTTTTTCTATTGTCGAAGCAAAATTTTTTCATGTAGGCGTGTGGGCGGTGCACTCGTGTAATTGAAAAGTGTAGACCACTTCGCTAATAGGGAGAATGTTTACCTCAGATAGTACAACAGATGGACAAATGGGCAGACGGGACTC
>NW_024005128.1:0-8978 GCF_014805625.2 Glossina fuscipes
TAAATATAAAATTATTTCTACGTTGCTTTTCCTTATATTCGTTATTTATAGTCGTGTAGAGATGCTTAGTTTTACACTACTTAAAGTGCGCTATACAGTGCTTGCGTTATGCGTTATGCGTGAGTCTCAATCACGTAAAATCGGCTCCACACACACCTTGCGCGTTTTGCTAAAGCAAAATCATATGACTAGCGTTTGTTTACACAAAAATTGATGAAGTACAAAATTGATAGAACTATTACTTTGAAAAATGAAAG
This sequence comes from Glossina fuscipes, assembly GCF_014805625.2. Lineage (NCBI taxonomy): Eukaryota > Metazoa > Arthropoda > Insecta > Diptera > Glossinidae > Glossina > Glossina fuscipes. The sequence goes on from NW_024005128.1 coordinate 258, forward strand.
AAATGAAAGAAAAAATAATAAATAAAGCGAAAATGTTATTACTACCTTTACGATTTTTATTACTTAGTTTAAATTAAATTGAATTTTTTCTTCTTTCTGGCCGTTTTCCATAGCATATAAAATCATATGATATTGTTTGGTTTTTTGTAAACACATCAGTTCAACTATATACAAATAGAAACGATCAGTATTATATTGATAGCTCGCGAGCTATGCGCAACGCATAAAGCAAACATTGTGTTTGGTGCTTAAGCCATATGTTGTTCCCTTAATTTTACTTTTCAAGTGACATGATAAAGCAGAGGAGCCGGGCTTTCCATTACGTTAACTATTTGTGGCCATAAATTCCGAGCATGGGTTCTTCATGTCTTTTTCCTAATGGCTGACGAAATTAATAAACTTTTTAGATAACATTAGCATTTGTATCGTTAAAAATAAAGCACTCTGTCTGGAGGAAAATAAATATATTTGGTTGTCGAAAAACAAGCACGCACAAATTTTAAAAGTTTGGCAAGAACTTGCGTTCATGCACCACGCAAAGCAAGCCACATGCATGTTCAACTATATGCAAAGCTAATCAGGCGATCTAATCATGTTTCCTTTCCGATTCACCCATCTTTGCGTTGCGTATTACTCAGAATCTAACAAGAACTTATCCTGGCAAGAATTTATGTAATAAATACATTTATTCTATAAGGGAAGAGTGCAAGATTCACTGCAGATATCAAGGTGCACTTTTAATTAGTTTTTATATTTGTGCATTAATTGCAATTATGCAAAAAATCCGGTCACTTGTTATTAAAATATTTATATGCAATAATTATATTAATATATTTGGTTGTATGAGTTATTGCAATTCCAAGATTATAAATAAGAGCGATTTTTGCGTAAAGGTTTCAGTTTACATTTGAACCTTTTTTCTTGACGGTGTGGAGTGACCTTTTTATCCGATTGCAATTCGAAAAAGCAAGATAATTTAAAAAATGTTACTAATTAAAACAATTTATGCGAAAATCGTGGAATATGAGAGAGAAAACATGGGTATACCAATAGAATTATGATTCCATTATGGGCATGCTTTTAAAGAGTCTCTCATATTAACAGATCCTCGTACGGCCGACATACCTGTGGCGTCATCGTTGAAATATACGTTTGCTTTGATAGGCATATATTTGTTGATAGTTTTGAAACTCGGTCCGGCTCTTATGTCTAATCGGAAACCATTCGAAATTAAGCGAATTTTGCAGATTTACAATATACTGCAAATTGTGGGCAACTTGTATTTGCTTTACCAGGTACGGATATGCATTTGTATTGACTTGTACAATAATTTAAGAAAAGTATCCCTGAAAATCATTTTTGGTTTTGTTGATGGAAGTTCCACTCAATATTCCTCTAAAATTTTAACAATTAGTGCGATTTAAAAATTTTCTGTACAGTGCCTTAAACTCATACTATTCGCTTGATAGCTTCAAGTGTAGCAAAGGTTTATCCTTTTACCTGAGTAATCCCTTTGTTCCTTTGATAACAGACTGAAGAATATTGATAAATAGGATCATAAAGCTAAAGTCACTTAAGAAGGAATTTGCGTAACACAAACGATCTCAAAGGAATATGCAAAGATGGCACAGTTCTCAATTGACCGGGCCATTTGCACATGCTCTTGGTAAATATTTGTTGTGATGTTCCGAATTGTTTCTGTTAAATCTCCTTGAAAGTACATCCATCTGTACATGTTGTTTGTTTGTGGAATTTTTATAGAGCGCACAGTGACACAGATAGTTGAAATTTTTTTGGTTGACGCCTAGATGACAAGGGGGTTACGTTGTATCTAAGTACTTGCAAAACAGAAACCCCTTCAAAGGCGCATTGAAATCTGTCACTTTCTATTCTTCACTTTACTATTTTGCATTCCGCGTACTGCTTACTATTTATAAATTTGTTATTCTTTTTCCTTCCATCCAGTGTTTTCTTTATTATTTGTATCATCCCAAATTTAGATGGACTTGCTTTAATACCGCTAAAACAGACTACAGCGTGGAGACCATGGAATTTCTAACACCGACTATTTTAGGATATTGGTTGAAGTTTTTCGATTTTCTAGATACCGTAAGTAGATTGAAATTGCTTTGGTTTTTCATTAATATTATTATTATTTTTATATAAACTTTGCGCTGAGAAAGTAGTCATTGCCACGGTCGACGATCTCTTTCGATTAAAAATAACATCGTGTTGACTTCTACTTGAATTGGGAAATTTGCCCTCATCCCGAAAAGATGTAGCGAAGAACTCAGATTTTACTTACTGAACTTTTGTTGATGACTTGAGATTTAATTTTCTACTTACTAATTGAGGGTTGACTTACGTAAATGAAATGTATTTAAAGTGATTCCATTTTAGTGAAATCTCTTCATAGGTCGACGGCCGCAAATTTCAACTGTTACGTTAAACCTTACAGTTGACAAGATATGGATTGAGAACTTCATAGACGTTAAAGTTGCGTCAGTTGCGTAAACGCGCGAGAACTGATTTAAGTGAATACGCAAAGACTTTAAATTCATGCTTCTTGCAGCTTTTATATAAAGCCATTTCTCATACAGTGCTTGCTTTTATTCATTCTGTTAAATTTGAGTGGTGAAGTAGAGGAAGAAAAAAAATTGCTGGACATCGGTATAGTGACCATTAATCCATATATTTCCATCTGTCTTTTAGATTTTCTTCGTTTTACGGAAAAAATGGAATCAGGTTTCATTTCTGCACGTCTATCATCATGCCATAATGCTTTTTGCAGCTTGTGTGTATGTGAAATATGGTTTTGGTAAATATAGAAAGCATAACACTTCTTGTTTTACTTAACATAACTTTATTTATACTCGCAGCATCTCATTTTACTATGGTGCCTTTTTGCAATTGCTTTGTACACGTTGTTATGTACAGTTACTATTTGGCAGCTTCTCTGGATTTGAAAATTGATTTTCTACCGTGGAAGCGAAGTGTAACACAAATACAAATTTTACAATTTTTGTTTTTGTTAGTGCATACAATGGCAGCAATTGCTGATAATTGGTGTGGATTATCTATGCTTCTGCTGACCGTTGTTTTCCTACAGGATATATTTATGCTTGCCATGTTTGGTAACTTCTATTATAGAACCTATTTGGCAAACCGTCGAAAGATCGAGAACAATATGAAGAAAATCAAGGAAACTTAGATTTCCATACGTATGTTGTTATTGAACTCCATATGACGTACTTCACTTGAAATAACATAGCTAGAGTTTAAGAATTGTAGACGAATTTATGACTTTGACACTAATAATCGTTTCCGTTATTCTCGCTGGTCGGCAATATAAAATCTCTTATTGAGGGTAAGGCATTGGATGTTAAAGATTGGCGAACATCACTTTCTTACTTCTCTTAGCATTGTTGTATTTTAATCTTACCTTAGGTTAACTTTAACCCTATTAATGTGGATTTGCATTACATTTTTTTAGATTAAATATAGATAACTATTTTTCTAACGTAGTTAAATTAAAATAATTAAAAAAAAAATTTGTAAAAAATATAATAATTGTTTACCTTACTTGGTTATTTATTGGTTACTTATTGTTAGATAACGTTTAATAAGGTTAGTTCCTAATAATTCCTAGGTTGTGTTCGTATCGGTTTTATTGAATATTCTTGCTTTGCAGTGCTTTTTATATATAACAAATTAATATATAACGAATTGAATATGTAAAAGGAATGAAAGAATGCAAGCAATATTTTCCTGTGTAACTACATACATATATAGCATTGTACAAAGGCAGAACTGTTTGTCGATAAAGCACATTTCAAAAGTTTTATTATAAAATTTAATAAGTAAATGTTATTCCTACAAAAGCATACAATTTTGTTTATCGAGTACTGTGTATGATGTTAAAAGAATACAGAAGTTAATTAACACGACGTTGATTTTTTGAATGCCTGACTGCAACTGACTATTGTTTAAAATTATTCTTTAAAAACAAAATTTTGGTGCAATTACAACAAGTAAGAAAATTACATCTGATCGTCATGGAATCTTAAAAAAGACTAAAAAAGAGAAAAATAACAAAATTTTCAAACCCTATAACATTGGGTGGACGCTGCTGATTTATTCTACTTTCAGTATAAGTGGAAATGCAATAATGTGTATGTGTTGTATATTATGGCTAACAAGCAAAAAATAGGTTTGAGCGTTGTAGGCGTGTCCTTTGGTGGATTTGGGTCATTTTTAAATTCTTTTGTATATATGTAGGCAATATCTTCTTTTTTGCGCATGGGAGAAGATTTACCGCATATATTAGATAGTTGTTCAGACGGACAAATGGACAGACAAACCGATGGACATGTTTGGGCCCATTCCGAATTTGAAACGGTAGAAATATTTACATACTTTAGAGAATTTTTGGAAAAAAAGTGTAGATTTTAGTTGGGTATAGTAAAATATATTAGATTTTGGTGAGGCGTGGCAAATTTGTCCCATTTCTGTGCAGGCATTACAGCATTGCCCGTAGGATATATGGAACATACGTTCAGGTTATTGTAGATTTATTTGCATAGTTCATGAGTAATGAGCAAAAAACCAATTTTTTTATTATGTTTGAGAAACAGAGGCGTTCTTAGTTTACGTGATACGGTACGCCTGTCCTTCTTGCGAGAATTTTCAATTTTTCTTTCAAATTTGAAGACGATAGTTTCACTTTTGCGGTTACAACAGCTATTACATAGATGGACAGACGGACAAACAGACATGCTTAAATCAATTCAGAATTTTATGGTGATCTACAATATCTATACTTTGTTGGGTCACTGTTTTGACAAAATGATTATCCATCCTTCGGTATTGAATACTAGAATTGTGTTATTTTACCCTACACCACTTCTGGTACAGGGTGTAATATGTTAGTGCGAAAGTATGTAACACCCGGAAGGTTTAAGACAGGTTCGCCTTTTTCTTTTATTATACCTATCGGTTCAGAATCATTTTCTAAATCGATCTAAACCTGTCTGTCCGTCTGTCCGTTTGATGGCTTTTCATGTATTTTTGTATTCAATCTGCAGGTCGCAATTATTGAGATATTTTGATGAAATTTCGTATACAGACGTACTTTGGTTTGGTCTACTTCTCCGACCACTCGCAATATAACCCCCTATCTTGAAACGCCGTTATGCACTTTTTAAGGTTTCTCGTTAAAGTTAGCTAAGTGATAGTAATTTGACTTTCTAAATCGGAAGTGGTGTTGGGTATCTAACGGTCGGCTTTGCTCAATTATATTGTTCACACTTGTTATTAAAAACTGGGACTTTGTAGCTACTAATCTAATCGAAATAACTTCTTCGATACAAAGGCGAACATAATTTTCATCCAACCGTATGGATAGTGATAAGTACAGCAATTGTGGTAATGTGAAAAGTGCAATTAAAAATCGAAGCAAATTACGTTCACTTTATAGCGACATTTAGTTTCTTTTTGCTTCAAGTCATTGTACCGTTAAATTTAAAGTCTTAATGAAACCATAGTGAATAGTTGCGAACGATTTCAGATCAACGGGTATTATAAAATATAGTAATGTTAGCGGGTCTGCATTGTTTCCTGCCCACAGTCATCTACCTATATCATTCTTAAATATTTAGGGGATCATTTAAGGGATCATGGTTTTACCCATTTAGCAAAGGGTACTCGAGGCACCATCGTACTCAAGGGGCGTTAAGGCAGTATATCGACTATGTGCTCTAAGAGTTTGCGTCGCATATCGCATTGTGTCATAATGCCAACCGACCTGCGGGCTAAGGAACATGTCCACAAAGCCGAATTACAACACCTGTGGGATGACAAAGACAAGCGGCAAACAAAATTCCAGGTTGTGGAGTAATGGCAGAGTCACTGGAGTAGGGCGAAAGGCAGGTGAGATTGACGACTACGTAACTGGTTATTAAGCGGCCATTGGTGTTTCCGAGCGTATTTGTATAGGTGTAAATTTGACCAGCACCCATTTTGTAGCTTTTGTGAAGCACCAAGGACGACGAACATGATTCTTGGCCTGTCTGTAATACAACGTCGTTTTTCTCTTTGACAATCTCATAATAAATATGCGATCAATAAAAATGGAAAGCGACTGGAGTGTTTGCCGCAAATATACTGTCGGAACAAAGAAACGAAGAGCAAGAGTGTAAACATAGGCACATAGCTAATGCTTTAACAGCAAACCTTCTTGTGAAGGTATATCTAAGATAGGGGTAGGAGTATAGATGGATGCGAACAAATGATTGGTATGTTCTCTTCGTTACATAGTTGTTACACGCAACCGCCCGAGGATGTGCGTTTAGTACCCAAAAGGAATTCTATATATTTTCAGGGTGAGCTTCAATTCGTAAATCGATAATTATATGTAACGCGAAAGCTTTGAAGCCTTCGCCTGAAACTGACATTTGAAGTTAGAAATGTTGCACGATAATGAGTGGAAGCTCTTTACTGCGAATGTATTCAAATAAATCATTGTTCAATTGTAAAACTTCATTAACTAAGCCAGTATAAAACTTTGTTAAACTTATCAGTAAATCGTTCATGACATCGTTGACGTGGGGATAAAGATTTTAAAGATTTTAATTTAAACAAGGATGGTCTCTGTTCGCAACGCCGATGTATACACGCATCAGAGACTTCAGAAAGCATTTATTTTTATTAACGTCAATCATCCAGATGGCGGAGGTACATTCGTTTCATAAAAACGTTTGCTTCATGCAAAATTCTGAACCTGCTCGCACTGTGATTGTGAACATTTTTCAACTTTAAAATCGCTAAAAAAATTTTAAAGTTTTTTCACGGGCTTTGATATTGAAAATTGATCGAATCGATCAAAAGCCACGTCTACAATACAATATAAACTGAGAATAGCTCCGCGTTTAACAGCAGAAACTATAACGGATACAGTGATAAAAATTTTCCACTTATATTCTGCAGCACCTGTACACAGAATATCTAGAGCATAGAAGAGATCTGGTCAAAGTCGAAATGTAGTTTTCTTATTTGTTTGTATTTTATCGTCTATTACTCAGGAGATGTAAGAAGGGTAGTGATTACGAAGGATTGTAGATAGATTAAAAAAGTAAAAAAAAATGGCTGCTGTAGTCTTATCCGTCTGCCTATCTATCGTCTCCGTAAGTGATGCCAAGTTTCTTTCATTCACTCTTATTATTATTTTAATTTAACCTAAAATATGCAACACTTATTGATATAAATAGAGAGCAAAGAATAAAAACTTTTTAAGAATAAAAAAATCTTTTTTTATCTATAAAACTTTTAATATGTTCTGCTTCGGACAATTAGTTGATGTTCCCTGTAAAAGATATCAATTCGAAAATACTCCAAATCGAATCACTGTTACATTTGGTATTTCCTAATGAAAATTTTAGCTACTAGGATACTTAAGGTCCATAGTCGCATTTCATTTCGTATAGTTAGCACTAATGACACAGTGCAGCCTTCTCTCGTATAGCACAGTACTTGTATAAGACAGTTTCGAAATTGAACGATACGGATTAAGTGTGCTATGCGAGGGACGTCTGCAGCTTTTGGTAAGGTGTTGTATGTGTAAGAAAGATAAGTTGCAAGCTCGCAATTATTCACAGAATATAAGCGCATCAGGTAAGAGATCATGCGGCGTATGAACTAAAGCGCCAGATTTATGAACATAGAAGATATGTAGATAAGCATTGGTTCCACTTTCATAAGCTCTTAACCTAATTAATGGAATTGCGGTTTAATTTAACTGAGTAACATTAGATCGTCCTGTTCTATTTAATGTGCTTAAGTAGATAAGTAGCGCTGCAATAGTTTTATAGATCCGGTACGAAGGTTATCTTTAAGCCCCGTACGAAGATAATAAATAGTTCGCTCACCTGGATAAGAACTACGGCAGGAAAAAAGTAAAAGAGAATTACTAGAGGGAATGGCATTCAAAATTGGATATCACCGTGGTAAACTGTTATTTATTTTAATTTATTTTATTTATTGAAAAACTTAGCTGTGCCAAATTTGGACCATCTCGCTTGAATCCTTCCCTAATAAGGATCTTCACGGAAATTGATCTTTTGTAAATGACAAATGTCTAAATTTTAATATATGGGGAGGAAACTTGACCTATAATAGCAATTCCATACAAAGAAGATGAACTCTATATAATTTGGACCATCTATGTAAGGATTAAACTAGTAGTACAAGGTTTTTTTAGGTTGCAACTCGGTCCCGTTTCCCCACAAATACGCACTTGAAAAATATGCCTTTATATAGAAACAAGATGTATTATTATTACTGATTTCGCCAGAAAAATAAATTCTAAGACTAAACTCTTAAAGCACTAGCATATAAGGCTATCGAACCCACGACCATTATGTAACTAGTCGAGATTCCCCGCCTTCGGCCACTCAGGCGGATAGAAACAAGACATAATTTTCGTGTTCTAGTAAAAATGAAAACTGTGTTTGACAATGCGGTGTAGCGCATTTAGTGACCGACTATTATATTCTTACTTGTTATCTTTACGTTTTGACAGCTATTTTGCTTTGTTCAATTCTGACGGTAAACTCCAGTATCTTGCTATTTATTTTAAATTCTTTTTCTTTTTAGTTCTTTACCTCATCAATAATCAATATAAATATAAAATTATTTCTACGTTGCTTTTCCTTATATTCGTTATTT
>NW_024005129.1:0-3923 GCF_014805625.2 Glossina fuscipes
TCCTCGGTCTCCTTCCAATTTATTCCTTTTAGCATCAAGATCAGCTGGTGCGCAGTCGTTCGTTTTTTCCGTTGTTTTTAACGGAGCGGCATTAGCCAGGTAGATGCCTATGGCTTCAGGGCTCGCGTCGCGCCACTGTGTTTTCTGCGCATGCGCGGCCGCCGCAGAAGTGGATGGCCCGTCGCTATCCTCCTGGATTGATTCCATGACTTCCTCTTTGAACGACCCGAAATCAACTGGTGCGCAGTGGTTCGTTTCTGCCTTTGTTTTTGACGGGGCTGCATTAGCCAGGTCGATGCCTACAGCTTCAGGGCTCGCGTCGCGCCGCTGTTTTTTCAGCGCATGCGCGGCCGTCGCAGAAGTGGACGGTCCGTCGTTATCCTCCTGGATTGGTTCCATGACTTCCTCTTTGAACGACCCGAAATCAGCTTGAGCGGAGTCGTTCGTTTCTGCCTTTGTTTTTAACGGGGCGGCATCAGCCAGGTCGATGCCTACGGTTTCAGGGCTCTCTTCGAGCCGTCGTTTTTTCTGCATCAACTCGGCGTTCTGCAATACCTCAACAGCCCGCCAATATTGAAGTTCTCGCGCATACCATAGGTATGCGTCAGTTTTCATTGAGGCGGACAATCCTTTATCCAGTCGTTCCAGACGGTTCCTGATTGCTCTTAATGTGCTTTTTACTTTTTCCGCGGACACTTGCTCCTCCATCTCCTGGCTTACTTTTTCGGCCAGTTCCTCGAACAGGCCGAATTGTGGACCCCGCGGACGCCACAACTTCGGGTAGTCCCATAGAAGTCGTGAGAGGACACAATGGAATTTTTCATTGAAAACAGACATATTTAAATCTAAACATATACGAGTGACATAAAATTAAATATAAATATGGTATTTATTATTGTTATTAAGTTAAATATAAATAGTTTGGTTTTAAGTACATACACTTTCATTCAATATTTTATTCTTTCTTTGGACATACATGTTTGGGTGAATTTGCACTCATTAACATAGCATTGTTCATTCACTTGTATTTGCATAACCATGTTTCTTTGTTTTTCTGTTTTGCTAGAATTCGACCTCAGACAACAATATCGCAAGTTACATAATCCAGACCTTAAAGTGTGCAGTCGTTGTTTACATTAATTCGCTTATGTTACATTTTTGTGACACACTTCGAGCTGTTCATATTTCTGAAGTACACAAATGCAAAAATACAAATGTATCAATTTATATATTCGTTCATTGTAAAATAATTCTAGGTTAATTTATAAAAATTATTATCTATATATGATGAACCACTTGGTCGACTTATACCAATTAAATTGGAAACAATTGCAAAGATCGGTTATTGAGATTCTCAATGCCTGACGGGTAGCAAGTAAAGGAACGGAAAATAAATTATGCTTACGTGTTCCGCTCTATATATAAAAAAAGATTTTCTCGAAAATTAACAAGTACTGGAAAATTCTTGCAAGAGGTAACGAGCCGCCTTTACTCACTAAAAAGACAAATAGACGATGTATTAGAAAATCAATTCAAACTATTGCGCAAAATACAATCAATTAATCTCAACTCGTGAATGAAAAACTGTTTTCAAACTTTTCTTTTGATAAAAGAAATCATAAAATATAAAACCAGTCTAAAAAACGTTCACACTTGTATCTATATATATAGAGATATATATGTACGTATGTAGATAAACATAAATAATGACAAATGTATCGTATACGTATTTACCCCCGCAGGTGATAAGCCACATATTTGGGAGTTGTGCAACAAGAAATTTGCTTTAGCCTGCAATCTACGAGCACATCTGAAAACACACGAAGGTAAATTGATATGCAATATTCGGCTTTTCAGTGTAATATATTTAATTTTGTATTTCTCAAAATTTTGGGAGAGCAGCAGGATGAATGTGTCCGGTGCCGTAAATTATACCTTGCCGCCGTAAATGCTAAACATAAGAGAATTTATTTGAGATGCTTTGAACCAAATAAGTTAATCGATGTAACAAAAACAGGTTTTCAATATGACGTAGAGTTGGCTACCGAAGACGATTTATCAAATGATAGTAACCAACTTAGTGAGCCATCAAACCCATGAGACAATGTGCGTTACCAATTTATATATTACAGTTTTACAATAAAGACGATAAACTTACTATCTGGTGTAAATGGATGTACATTAGCTGCCTACGGTTGCATGACGATGTCTAGAGCTCTGTTGTTGCAATGGTAACGGGCGTGGACTCTCTGAGGTTTTCAAAACAAAGCATTTCTTGCTTTTTCGTAGACTCGGCCGCCGCAACTGCAGATAAATGATTTACTGACGAATTTTCCCAAATACTTTTTGGGGTAGCTGGTGTGTCAAAAAGACGTAACGTTTACACAAATATTGTTTCTAGGAGGCTTAGTTTTCACGAAAATATTTATGTGTGCGGAAAGTTATGCAAAAAGCGATCTATGTACTTTAATACCTCAAACACGTACAAGATAGTAATGGTAATCCTTCCGCGACGGAAAAAATGTATTGATGAAAAAGGTGTATTATTTATCTTTGTACTTTTTTATGATCCCAAAGGAGCTCTAAAACGTAATACTATTTTTATTATACTTTATTTTTTTTGGTTTGTTTGCAAATGGATTGGATCACTTACATTAAAATTAGATCCATAATCTTCATTAGAGCCATTGATGATGGTTTTGAACTTAGGTACAGACTGATGTAACAGGATGTTACCTATGAGAAGCTCTGTTCTGCTTGGCTTACGGGGACTTTCTGTTTTCGAAATTAATTCATGGAATTCATCGTTAATATCTTCTTTATTTTCCACTACTGGTAATTTCTTTGGATATTCACCCGTGTCGGTGTCTTCTTCGTTAGAAACTAATTTTCCATGCTGGCCGTTAAGGACCACTTGGGTTTCGCATGCAGTACACCACGATATTTCAAATAACTGAAAATCTTCGTCAGGCTGTAAAAAAAAGAAGGATGTTATAAATATTCTTACTTCGCATTTCACTTTTTTCGGAAACAAACCTTCTGCTGCTGGCTGCCGCGCTTCTTAAACACTTCAACGTTTGGGTGGCAAGCGTATTTAATTTATACGTTTTGATGCGGTGGTCATTACAATTCGTAAAAGGGCTCTTCCTTTCCTTCTACATTATGGTAATTCTTGACGGTATTTCATGTTATTGTAAACATCGATGTCAAGAAATATCGTTTGTTTTAATGCTATATAACCAATTATAGAAATGAAGAAAGTTAAAAGGAATTCCGGCATTTTTAATTATGACGCTGTGTTGCCATATTCGTAAAAACTTTAGCTCTAACATGCGCTGATATATCGTTAATGTGCATTAGTAAATTTTTGTAATGGGCATTGCATTAAATTATATAATTGTATCAGAAATTTATTGCGTTTAACGTCCCAATTAGGATATTCGACGATGTATGTTATTTGGATGAGCTGATGTGTGGAGGACTCTGACGCATGGAGAAGCTTATGTGCGGAGGATTCAGACGTGCGGAGAAGCTGATGTGCGGAGGTCTCTGATGCACGGAGAAGCTTATATGCGGAGGACTCTGACGCACGAAGAAGCTTATATACGGAAAAGCCGACGTGCGGAGTTCTTTGACGCACGGAGAAGCTTATGTGCGGACGACTTTGACGTGCGGAGGAGCTGACGTGCGGAGCACTCTGACGCACGGAGAAGCTGACTCTGATTTCTTAAATTGTCGATATGTTTACATCCTCGGTCTCCTTCCAATTTATTCCTTTTAGCATCAAGATCAGCTGGTGCGCAGTCGTTCGTTTTTTCCGTTGTTTTTAACGGAGCGGCATTAGCCAGGTAGATGCCTATGGCTTCAGGGCTCGCGTCGCGCCACTGTGTTTTCTGCGCATGCGCGGCCGCCGCAGAAGTGGA
>NW_024005130.1:0-24548 GCF_014805625.2 Glossina fuscipes
TCTCTCTCTCTCTCTCTCTCTCTCTCTCTCTCTCTCTCTCTCTCTCTAACATAATTGATTTATATCAAAAGCCTGAATATAAAAGTAAAGATAAATATGGATGCATATGAATGCGTATGAATGTACGCCTGTGAGCAATTTTATTATTCGTTAAATTTTCAAGTTTTGCTTGGTTTTTTTTTTTGTATTTATATATTTATTTTTTTTTTTTTATTTGTGTATCTCCTCGGCAGGAAAATATCATATTTGTTTTGTTAGAACGTGCGTTGTCTTTATATGCTTTAGATTTTGTCTTGCGCGGATTAAGCCGCGTTTGCAAGTAAGTGTTAAGAAAAAACTAGAATAGAAAATATTATTTCAATTCTTTCCCCCCAAACATTATAGGTTTAAAAACTTATTAAAACGGCTTACAATAGCGCAACAGTTTAAGCAACAATTTACGAATGAGGTGAATGAGTTTTTCAAAAGGCATTGCAAAAATGTATTGTATGTGAGTAGAGAAGAATGCAATTTTTCGTATTCATTCACTTATATGCAAAGCAAAGGATAAGCAAAAATTCAAGCTTTATTGCTTTGGAAATTTTAACATTTAAAAATTTCAAATGTCAATGACAAAAAAAATGCATTCTTAAGTGAATTTATTTTGCTTAAGCAAAAATCTCTCACGAGTATCGCAAAAATTTTAAGTGAAAAATATTTTAAAACAGTTGTTAGATCACTGCCGATCTCTACGGATGATAAATGACGGTTCTGGTTGATTGAATATTAAAGTGAAAGTGCAGGAAAGAAAGAATCTTCGAGATCAATGCGAAAAAAATCAGATTTCGCAAGTCACTTACGGCCTCGCCGATGGAAAAATAATTTAATACGAGAACGCCTAACATTTGTGCGTTTCTCTCTTTTTTTCTTTCCGTTTTATTTCTTGTCTCTTGTCAATCAACAAGATGACAAAGGTCGTAAAAAGCAAAGTTTTAAATGAAATTTATCTCTAAAAGCAGAAAAACAAGAGAAAGTTTCTTTTAAATTTTATTTCACACGACTGCGAAACATGACATCTCTACCTAACTGAATTTTTGAAAAAATTAAAAATAAATTAATTTGTGAAATAAAAAATTAAAAAAAATGGACAAAAGATTAAACTGCATAATTTACAAACATTCGTTTTCTTTATCTGTGAGTGGCGTTTTTTTTTTTCTTGTTGCGCGTTGAGTAATTTCGCCAATAACGCACTTCCTCCTAATTCTTGTATCTAAGAAAAGGGAAAAATTTGTAAAAAAATTTAATGCTTTCATCTCAATATTTAATCTCAATATTTCACACTTGTGTACTTTCGATCCAAATGAAAATTGCCATCAGTTACTCATAATACTGATTACAATTATACATTTCAGCCATATGTATATGAATATTAAGTAAAACTCTTAAAGTTAAAAGCTTCAATTACGTATTTGAAGAGAAGATCATTACTTACTTAAAAGCACAGCAAAATTAACAGTGCCATTTACAAAGCAAGCCATTTTGTAGCATATTTTTTGGCTTAAAGTAATCATACGCGACCTTAACTCTGCATATTAAGCTGTGATATCAATCAGGAAAGCAGGCACATAGGGTAAAGAAATTTCTATACAAATATCGTAGGATTAAATGATTCAAAGCCAACAAAAGTCCAAGAGACTATATATATATATATATAAAGCTATTTGTAAGGCAGTGGTCGGTCTATTTTACTGAGAATCGAGCGACCACCACCGGCTTAGCAAGTTTAAGTCTTATCCCGTGGGCTATACGGTAACCCAGGATATGAAAAAGAAGAATAAAAATTTTGAAACAATGCTTTAACTGAGGGAGAACGTAGGCGGAAATGTTGCTGCGTAACACCGTTGTAAAAAAGCGCTTATGGAAAAATCTACTATGAGGGAATTTTTTATATAGAAATTGGAAAACTTTGTATAAGTTGCTAACAAATCATTTGATTGATTTTGAGCAAGTTCGCTTTAAACTTTCAGATGAACTTAATTTTTTTGTGTTTTTTCAATCTCCGTCACCGATAGGATATTCTCTATAGCTGTGTAAATGATAAAATAAATGTCTCTTGGGGTTTGACGTAAGTGTCTGCATAACATACATTATTTATGCATGAGCCGGCGCTGCCCAGAGAGCGAGACCATCCCTATAAGCTAGAAGCCAGGTCTGGCTCTGGGGAATGCCAAGGCCTATCATTGTCTCTAATTATTCGCTTCAGTAATCGTTGACAACCACAGCCACAACGATACTTCCCGAAGGCCCGTACCCAGATGTTAGGACTTATTGGCACAACTATAAGACATGTATGCGGATACAACTGACATGGCCTGCTCCATGCTCTCGACTAGTACAGCTTTAACATACCTTACAAACTAACTGTCTTCTGCTGCAACTAGTCTGTATTTTCTCCTTAGCAATAATTACTTGGGAGAAGAAATGCTCATTTATAAAAAACACGAAACTTCTTCCCGTGCATCTTTAAGCTGTCTAAGAGAAAAATTGAACCTTGAGAAGAAAGTTGTCGACAGTCATGCTTTGAACTTCTCTTCGCCGATCAAAGACCGTTATCCAAGATCTCCACGTGGAGGTGAGAGTTTCGGTGCGTTAATGGCCCCTCAAAGTATGGTTTATCACTTAAAAGACGTTAGACGTGGACGAAAGAATAGAGTACGTCCGCTGCCTGCGAGATCTACGCCCGATCGGTAACTGTTATGCCGTTTTCAGTGATCGAAGCCTCGTCGACGCTGCGGCTTCACTTCAATCGCAATCAAAGTATGCTCTATCGCATGCTAGAAATGAAACTCTGTTATGTCGACTTGAGAGTCATACATTTCGTTTCAACCGGTTTTTTCTATAAACACCAAGTAATCGGCTCGTCAATTACTGCTTCAACACTTTGATAATTAATCGATGACCTTAATAAGTTCAACAGATTTTAGTTTTTCATCTCTAGGATAAATCGTAGATTTATCGTCAGCTTAAATCTGGCGGATGAACACAAAACGGGAGATCCAGAAGACTTTCAAGTGACAATTTCTAACAAAACATATCATTTTCAATGTTGAGTCAGTTTTTAACTGGGAAGATATGACTATGGTTGAGGTATCATTTGACAAGTGCAGAAAGTCCCTTCAGATATCTTGCAAGTACTTGGAGAACATTACGCCAATGAAATATTTAACTCTATTACAGCAACTGGAGTAACCATCTCGTCTACCCTACCTTAAAAAAAAAAAAACAAAGTTGATAGCATTAGTTGTTAATGCCCTTTCCAGTTTTTAATTCTAGAAATTATTGCTTTTGTATAGCAATAATAGTAATGATAAATAAATATATTTAGGATGATGAGGCTCATATACATCCTTTCTGGTTCGGTAAAGAGTCAACGTAATCACATTTAATGCGTCAAAAAAGCTATGCAATTAGTTAAACTTTTCCTATAATTACAACAATTTTTGGGTTGACGACGTCATTGGATCTCAGTTTCTCGTAAATGCTATTAATTTGATCGTTGTGGCAAATAGCGATAGCGATGTCCTTAACTGTTCTTGCTGATGAAATTGATGTTACGAGCATGGCGCGCCGTTTCCTTCCATTATTATTATTATTATTATTATTATTATTAATCTTTTTTGTCCATTACATCATTTTAAAAATTTCGACCATACGCGTCCAACTAGCTAGCGATAGTCAAACAATTCATTAAGAAATCTATGACTATATATGCACAAACAAGTATATACTCGAACATATAGATGGAAAATATTTAATTGGTATTTCGACGCATTGTAAATGCACTTGAAATTTGATGAGCAGTAATGAAAGATAAAAAGTAAACAATTATTACAGAAAATAAAATATTCTAAACAATTTTCCTACGGAATTGTTGAAATACTTGATATATCAAAGATTGAAGATGAATAAGATAAACAAAAGTATTAACATTTTGTTGAGCAGAAGCAGACTTTCTAGAGATCAGTACTTTCTAGAGGTCGCACTAAAGTCACTAAATGATTGATGATAACTTTAAAAGTCTTAATTTTACTTATGAAATGCATATACCGTTAATGAGATCAAAAATGGCAGCATGTGTGATTGCAAAGTCGATCGATTAATGAGAATTGAAAAAAAGGATTATTTTTAAAGCAATCTGTCATTTCCGATATGGCTTTCCCGTGAAATTTTCCGATTTTCATGCATTACTTATGCTATGATTTTCCGGTAAATCTAACTAACCTCTGCCCATTGCTACCATGTAGATTACGATTTCCATATATTTTATTTAAATTAAAAAGCACACATATATAACGTATAATATTTGCTTAAGTGTTTGCTGAAGATGGGAAAATGGGGCAATAAAGCTTACATTATTGACCTTGGGGCGAATCTGCAATAATTTTCGATTACCTTCTAGTATCGGTAGAAGCATAGTAACACTGCTTGAAGTGGAGGTGGTGTGAATGTGCACAAATTGAACCTTATCGTACTTGCATATTATGTCAATGCAGAGACTGGAGTCGTAAAATTCAATTCAAATGCACGAGAAGAATTTTTACGTTTCGTTAAACTTAAATGAAACTTTGTTTATAAGTTTCAAAATATTAAGTTTATGCAAGGAAAGACATTTACCTGTTGTATGGAATAAATCTTGATATGACAACAGATATGCTTAAAATTAAAGAAAAATATCATAAAATCTATGCATTCTGAGTTGCCTGGTTTTGAATGCCTTTGTGATACTTTTAACGATATTTTACAGTTAATTTTTTTTTTTTTATTTGCAGGAAAGATGCTTTGTGTGCTTATAGCTGACTCTACGTATACGCGTGCAAAGTGTAAATAATAAATCAAGTCTGTTCAGTTGCGTTGAGCGTGAACGGGAGCGTGACCTAACAGTTTCGCAGCATATACGAAATGATGATGAGAAATAGTTAAGCTGTCTTCAGTTCACTGTAATAGTGATATAAATCCTTTTGGTTAAAGACGAACAGCTCTGAATACGACACGTGCTACGACTTGAGTGTATTTAGTTCACTACATAAATGACTTTTTATGAGTGCATGTAAAAGTGTTTATGGTCTTTTATTATCAATACTCCGTCGCACTGAATTCCTTTTCTGGAATGCCGTCCTATTCTACATAAACTAATACCACATGAACGTTCAAATGTACTTAAATATGCATAAAAAGCATAAAAAAGAACTCATAACATGTGAACGAATCCTTAGGGTAAGAAAAATGTACACAGAGTTTTTTGTTAACGTCACGCTCTAAGTGAAATTATGAAAAACGTTTTTAAGCTTTAAATGTCGAGAGAATGCAATGTTCATTAATGCAAATTCTTTTGCATTTATAGTTTACGGATTTTGAATTTACACAATAGATGCGCTCACGTATAAGCGATAACTGCTACCAGGCCATAATGTGTGTATACGAAAACATATTCTTTCGATTCATTGTGAAAACGCTTGAATTCGTACTGTTCCCACCTGTTGTTGCGTGTTTTTTTTTTTCAAAAAGTACACATAAACAAAGCTATTGGCGGAGATCATGTTTGCGGGCTTAAAAATTTAAGGATAATCCTTGCGAAGAAATACCGGAACAAACAGTCAACATTTAAATGAATTATGCGCCTATTCGGCCGTGTTTGGTTGCAAAAAAAATTAACATTACCCGCAAATCATGGCTACTCCATCTTGGCATCGTAATTGCTTGTTAGCACAACTTGCAGCCAGTTATATACATTCCCTTAACTCCGAGTAGTATGAGTAAATTGCAGCAAATCAGCAAAAACAAACAAAAAATAAAAAACAATTTGAAACATTACGATCAGATAAATTCGAATAATTAAATGCCCTATCATACTTTGAAAAGATTTTTTGTTAAATACTCGTTTGAACATATCCAATAGCGTTCGTCGTTACGGCCATATAGAGTGTACAGTGTACTGGATTTCGTTGAAACGTCTCTAAAATGGCGAGCTCAGGTCAGAATGTACGAATGATTCTGAATCGATAGATATATTATACTAAAAGCCAGGCTTATGTCACCTCGTCCTGGGTGTTCTATACCAAAAGTACAAGATGTGAAATATGAATCAATTAGTCAATATCTCCTTTTTCAATTGTGGTTTTAATTAGACCATTCACTGACCAAACATAACTACAATTAAATATTTTCACTTTTTCGTCCTTACTTCTAATCTTTTTCCGGTTTTTTTTTTTTTTTTTTTTAGACTTCTTAAGTCAAGACAAATAAAACGTCCCTATCGATATTTTGGAATCAAAATTTTTCAAATGTTTAAAAAATGTATGGACGCGTATTTAGATTACTGCGTCTTTATTAAAATTGTAAATATTTCTCGGAATTTTCTAGATAATCACTTTATGACGTCTGTTGACGTTATATTCATTTCTTAATTCTCACGAATTGCAATCATTTCGTAATTCTGTCCTTGAGATTCAACTTTCAATATTTATGCTGAATATCTTAACAAATACCTCGTATAGAACCGCAGCAACAAGGCGAACGATATTGAAGCAAACGACAACAATAAGCAGAGCAAATGAAAAAGGAAAAAAGGAACGAACAGACAAAATTTAACTTCACTTCAATTGTAAATGTCAGATTGTTAATTTTAATGAAAAAAATCAAAAATTATTTATTTCAATATAATAAATACATAAATAATGACAAAAAACAATGAAATATATCGGTAAAGGAAGTGACACTAAAATATTCGGCCAAAGTCGCATATACTTTCTCTTTATATATATATATATACATATCTATTGTAAATATAGATCATGGACTATTTTGCTTTAATTTCGTATCAGCTCTTCATTCAGGGTCAAAACGAATATTCATACACACAGGCGATATGCGAAAAGTCAACGCAGAAACATGAGAAAAATTGAAATTCAAAATTTTGAATGCATGTGTATGTGTATAGTTTGTTTTTTTGCTTTTAAAAAAAATATTCTTTATATTCTATAGGATGCATAAAAAGTCACCTGACTTGAAAACTTCTAGTGTTTTTCTTCGTTTTTACAACAAAAATCAAGGAAATCCAATTTAAGTGAAAACACCTCGGGGAGAAATAGCAATAATCTTCAATGAGATACTTTGTTAACAATTAAAGTCACGTACGTCTCTGCATTACAAAGCATTTGATATTTCAATAGTAAAAGAAGAAAATGTCGAAATAATCTATAGAAAGGCACGTGGTCTACTGGAAAGGGATTTGTTGTGCGCGTGGGCTTAAGGTAGAGCTGTGCTTATAAAATAACAATTTCCTTAAGAATACATAGGACACGTTATTGTGTGTGCAAACACAATCTTCCCTTTTAAACTCTATGCTTATATTTAATTTTCTTGTTTATTGTGTTTCTTGTTCTTGCTACTTTTTTTTTTTTTTCTTTTTTCTTTTTTCTTTTTTCTACATACAACCATTTTTGCAAACATACACTTTTACCGAAAGACCGGTTTTTTTGTACTCAGCTCTCCAAATAACCTAATGCTCGGTTTATAATTGTTATTTTAGGGTTCGGGGAAATACGCAAACACGCCCCTCTCACCTCTGTTTCAAAGTATTTAGAATCTATTTTTACAGATTCGATGGCTTACTCGCTAATTACGACATATGTCCTTTACAATCGCTTTGCCGTTCTGTTATGGGTGAAATATGAAAATGTTTAGTCCATAAACAAAAGTTGAAATTTATCGCAAAAATTTGAAATATTTTTGAGATCCGCGAAAATATTTTTGATAACATATTAGAAATGTTAGGGGAGAAGCACATTGTCCGACATGCTGCATGAACAACAACAATATTAATAAACCGTCAAGCGTTGTTCCACCCATCATCTGGCTCTCCTAGTTAGCTATATAGAGAATTAAAATTTTTAAAACTCACACAAAAAACAACTTATTAGGTTATCACTCTATAATTCAGTTTTTGAAATTCAATTTCAATTTCAATTTCAATTTTTCTCAAACGAATGTAAAGCAAAGTTACGAGTAACCCATAAAAGTAAACTCTTTAATGGTTATCCGGTAAAAAAAAATATGTTAACTATAAAGCTTAACAACAAATTCTTGTTGCTGAGGTTTATTTCAAAAACTTTCTGTCGTTAAAATAATTACAAACGAAAGTTGTTGTTGCTTGTGTAAAGAATTGTTTCACCTTTTCATTGTTTGTTTTTCTTTTCCTTTTTTGTCGAGGAAATTTATTTACTTGCCTGTCTTAAATCCTGTTAACAGTAATTTGCTAAAAACGCATAAGTTTGAGAAAACCTTAAATTACTTTCTAAAGCCAACCACATTGGAACAACAACGAAGAAATAAATGAATTAAATTGAATTATTTTCTTTTATTCAAAAACAAAAAAAAAAAAAGAAAAAAAGGACACACATACTGCAGGCCGCAGTTTTCTCCACAAAAATAAAAAAAAACACTCATACGATAACATTTTTTTACACTAAACTAAAAATAGAAGTAAATATTACATGTAGCATAAATATACAATTAATCAAAAAAAAAAAAATTTTTATTCATCGAAATAGACAAACGCTCAAAGTCGAGAACGCCGAAAGCTGCAGTCAAGTAAGGGGCAAGTGATCCGTTTGAAACGGAAGCTCTATGATTATCTGATTTCGTTAAATTATGAATATTATCTAGTGTGGTAAGGGAGAATGTGCTAAGAGGGGATTAAGTCTCATTTTATGGACTCGAAGTTGTTTAATCTTAATTGTCTGAAACAAGCTACGCGTGATGAGTTACGCGAGTAAAAAAATCTGATGTTTATTTCATTTGATAAAACTGATGTATCAATTGTGCCGTTCGGCAGATGAAGCCTTTCACCCTAAAACAAGTCTGCGTTATTCTAATGAGGGAGTAGCAATCAATACCTAAGCCTATGTTTCTAGAAACCGGCGATGCCATGAACCATGATAATAAGAAGTGTTTCTGAAATGATTGAGCAGAGTCAGAACGACAACGATAAGTAGAAGGCCAAATAATTAAAGCATTTGCACGGCTAATGGTCTCTAAACATCTTGACCGTTTAATGAGTTCTAGCAGATCTAGAGCAGCCTTATCGACAGTCTTCTCTAAATTAAAAATTATTAACGTAGGGAGTGGAGATCATCAAGAGAAAAGAAGTCAACTTTTTTTTTTTTGTATCTATTCAACATGAAGACGCTGACACCATGCTATATATATATATATATATTATACGAAAAAAAAGCATTTGATGCAATTTGTCCTTTGTTATAATAAATAAGTCCTTTCATCACAAATTTCACAAATTATACAAGTTCTCCGTGAAAATTCGGTGCGAAGTGCGAAGTGCGAAGTGGCCCGGTTTGCAAAGTGTGCGAAACAAATGTAGAGAACATAAAGCAGATGCAGAACTTGACATAAATAATTTTGGAGAGCGTGTAAAAGTTCTACGTAAATACATCTGCAATGCAAAATCTTTTTCGCTTGCCATATAGAATAATAAGTAAATTCTCGATATTCGTGCAAATTTTGGTTGATATCCATCTATTTCGTTGATATATACCTTCTCGATAAGTGAGTTATATATGGTAGGTATCAGCTCGATAAGACTAAGAGGGATAAAAAAAAAAAAATTTTTTTTTCGTTTTTTTTTCTCACACTAAGACGAGCTTTTATAGTCTTTCATAATATAAAGACTTATTTACATCTTCGCCTTCACGGAAATACCATTTTATTATAAATTATTACGTTTTTAGTAATATTTTATGAAATTAATGATATGAAGCTCATATAAGAAAAGCAATTTAAAGTTTGAAAAAGAATATTTTCAAGGAAATCATTTCTAATATTTATTTATGCTAACTACATATTTATGTTTATTCTCGTATTTAGAAATGCATAAAAATTGAGTTTTTGGCAAATATTAATGAATAATAATAATAATAATAATAATAATAATAATAATAGTGAATGGTGGATATTTGCGCAATCGGTTCCGTATACACAAATGTGTTATAAAAAGAAAGACAAAAACAAATCGAAAATTTATGATAGCATTAGAGTGAACCTTGAATAAGCTCAATTTCAAGCGAAAAGAAGGGAAAGCATGATTTTACGTTGCTTACGAACAGGTTAGCTGATTTATAGTGATGGCACCGGAATTATTAACGAACGTAACAAATATTTATTTCTATTATCGCGCTCTAAATTCGGCATTAGGTCCGCATCAGCTGTCTTTCCGAGCGGATTACAAGCCATATCAAATTCTCGATTAGTGAATGTAAAAAAAATAAATATATTTTTGGAAATTATCATCGAAATGAAAGTAAGCCACCAAGATGGGGTACATAGTTAAAGGATTGTGTCTTTGCTAATAATAGTTTACCTACGTGTCAGTTTATTGCAAAACAATCAAATTAAATAAGTATTAAAACTAAAAAATATTAGGAAGCAAGCAAATATATTTAAAAAATAGAAATCTTCAATAACGATCAGAAAACAAAAAACAAAAAGAATCTGTTGCTATTAACTGCCATGCACAGCTACCGTACAAACATTGAAAGAATGCAATAAACAAATCGAGTTACAACAATTTTAAGAGACATTACCCAATTCGAGATTGTTGAGATTGTTGTCTTGAAAATGGTTGCTACCGATCATAAAAATCTGATTTCATCAGTATATCCTTTCTGCATCTCCATACGAGACACTTAATTTTGGCGATAATATAATAAGAGATGCATGTGGTAATGAAATTAGTTTCTCTCTCCAGCCTCCTTTAAAACATCAAAACTATCTGCGGTTACTTAAATTGTTTATAAAACACTTTGTATATTGTATATTTTTGTTAATACATTTTTTAAAAAATTTGTTCGAACATCAAGCACGATTTCTCTCATTATTTATGCTATCAATCACTTTAGCAGAGGCGCGAGCCTGGTGTTAACATAATCCGACTTTTAGCAAAGACAAAATTTTGGGTTACGCATAGTGGGCTAACTTCAGGCCACTCTTCTGCTGCTTTCAATCTTAAATCGAACAAATTGTATATTCATTGAGTTTGCATTGCGTGTACGATATAAAGAAAATATGAAAACATAGAAAACAAAAAAAAAAAAAGAAGACATTTTTCGCGATGGCATTGCTGAATGATGCATCGTTCTAATGATGGGCATGAATAGAAATTCATTGTTTATTCTATTCGTTTTTTGTGATGTTTCCTTTTTCGGCAACTGTCACCGATAAAATAAACTTTCATATAAACATATAAATCTCTCAGACTTTTCCTC
The DNA here is from genome assembly GCF_014805625.2 of Glossina fuscipes. Taxonomy (NCBI): domain Eukaryota; kingdom Metazoa; phylum Arthropoda; class Insecta; order Diptera; family Glossinidae; genus Glossina; species Glossina fuscipes. Next base: position 11,316 of record NW_024005130.1, read on the forward strand.
TCATCGCTTATTTCACACGCTCAACGCTAAAATGTGATGGCAATTTAAGTGTTTCAAGGGTCTAGTGTCACACCGACCGTTAGTCATCGGACATTTCGGACAAGACTTTTTGTGGGAAAAAGAATTCAACAAAGAATTGAAAAAAACTGCAACACTTTTTCTTAGCAAACATGGATATTTCCTTAATATGGGCAACTTGGGAATTTTGCACAAATAGGAAAAACCGAATTCATTCCTGTTCAATGTAACAATTTTCATGAATTTGCCCACGTATTCATACACATAAAGCACATCTCATACAATTGTCGGAGAACCGAAATTCGCTCTAACGGGAATTTAGTTTTACTTCATTTACCTTTTCGTTCCTGTTTGGTTTGTGAAAGCGTATGCGCTCTGCGGTCATTTGCAAATATTTGTTTTACGAAGGCAGACATTCCTTGATGTCTGTCTTTGAGTTACGCAAATAAAATTGATTCAAAAATTGTAAATGAAAGCAAGTAATAAAGTCTTATTTGCTTTGCGGTGAATTTTATTGAAATTCATTTTGCATAAACCATTTAATGAACACTCTATAAAATATTATATGGGTTCAATAGCGTCAATAGCCAACAAAATGAGTCCCGAATTTCAATTTCTATGAAATTAAATTAAGAGATTGATATGAGTACCCGGGTAATGATCTCTCACTCGCTTACATATCAAAATCATTCAAACTATTAGATCGTCTAAGATATAATAATTTAGCCTGTCCATCTGTCTGCCTCATGTCTGCCCATCTATTTTTGTGTTCAAGCTACATATCGGAATTTTCCTGATATTTCATACACTAGCTAAGGATGAACGCAATTAAATATGAATTAGATCGAGCCATTTTTTGCCATTTTGGCATAACTCAGCATAAAAGGCAACATTTTGGGGAAATGATTACTTGAAAGAAGTTTCAATTTTCAACATTTCTCAAGAAATGTGAAAAATGCTGTGTATTGGTATTACGGTCTATTAACTGCATGTGAAAAACTTTAGATTAAATGAGGCAATTTTTTTGAACTTCCTCTTATGTAACAAAAGGATTTACATTTGAATTATTGTGAAAATCAACCGTAGCAAACGAGGACCGCGTCCTCGTTGTTTTGTGTTCTCATGAAACTCTGCCTAAATCTTCGTATGGCAATAAACTCGAACTTTTGGTCACTTATAATCGGGAAACGGGTCAAGTCAAGTCAAGTATGATAACATCTTTGACAATAAATTACATTTACTATTATTTGAATTATCAGTCGGTTCACCTTTTTGGGCGCTTTCTTCGCACAACACAGCTCACAAGAATAATACGCCTTTAGATGAAAGCAAGATATATAATTTCTGGCATTTTATTCCGAAAAAGAGACTAAGAATTGGTGAATAGGAGAAGTGATGTAAATTATTAAATGGTCGAGATTGACCGTCCATAATATGTTTATTTACTTCTTTTTTTTTTTATTTTTACATATCGCGGTCGAGAAACCAGCGATCATTTCTGTATGAAAGACATTTATAAGTGTTGATATATGTATCAATATTTTGGCAAAAATTAAATAAATATATTTTGTTTTTTTTTTTTTTTTTCTTTTATTTCTTATTCAATGAACGACAATATTTTGAAAATATATTGAAAATTTCATTGATATTTTATCTTATTGGCAGCAGAACATTAGGACGACAAGTATTACTTTCTACGACATTCGATTGTTCGCTTATTGATTATAACTTTAAATAAAAATTGTTCAATCAAGTGTTTCATAAAGTTACCGCACAACAACAAGAATTTTAGTAAAATAAATAAATAAAATAATGAAGAAAAGAATAAGAGACACTAAACAACTGAGAGTGCGGTCGAATGTTCGATATTCGCCACATCTATCTTAAAGTAGAACTCAACATACAATAATTTGTCGTTTGCGTTGCCAATACTTTGGCAAAATAAACATAAGTCTAGTTGTCGTCTAGGTGTCCGTGGACAGAGAAATGCCATTTCGCATAAAAAACCAAAGGCTACCACGTAGATCGGGATGATATCCAATTTTCAGCGATAGATGCGGATTAAACAAATCTCGTCAACTTAACAAACATAACTAGTTTTTAATTTCCTAATTAAATGTAGCATCCTATGCACGAGCGTATACTCTATACAATACAATGCTTTCATAGGAATGCAATTAAAATTATAAAAATCGAGTTTGAATTTGACGTGTTCAGTTCTGAGACGATATTGAAGATATTCAGCAACGAGGATAACAACAAGTGAACAACAAAAGCAATCAGCAGCTTTTCTTTAATCCTATAGTATTCATTATTTCATTATATTTTTCATATGCGGCGTGCACAACAATTCGAATATTATTTATTAATCGTTATAAAAAGAATGAAATGTTTACACATTTTTCTATGGTTAACAGACACGAAAAATAAATCATTTTGTTTTTAATGTATTTCTAAATCCGTATGATTCCCTCTTCTTTCTGCATTTATGTATTTACACGTATAGCTATATATGTATATAATATATATATATATAAGGTAACGTGGTACAAACAAAATTTCCATCTAATCCAGTTCCTATTATTATAAAGCTAAAATTTCTTTACTCTCCCGGTGAGAATTTGCAGCATGGCTTAGTGCAAAAATAGACCTAGAAATTACTTCTAGCATTATTTTTTTCAAGCTTCGTTTAGTTACTGTTCTACAATACGCCTGGACACTACATCAACTAAGGCTCGCATGCGGCGTAAATAAAAAATTTCGTAGAATACCAACCAGCTCGGAGAAGAAGACTTCAAAGCCGATCATTATCTTTAGTGCCACTGTGCTCCAACGCAACTGTAAAGACATGATGTTCATGAGATCCCTTATAGAGGCGGGCGGGGACCTCAAAACGTTTCATCATAAAGTCCGAAAATTTAAACTTTGTTCAAAGGGTTCTTTATAAGCCGGTGTCGAACAGATGGATCTACATAGTCCGAATTCGGTTCGATTAGTTTTTATATCAAACTAGAGTCTTTCGCTGCTTATTTTTTTACAGAAACTTCCACTTGCAGGGTAGTTTATAGTATTGTCCTGTCTGCGAACGATGAATGGCTGCGAAAGTCGAGCAGCTTGGTGCACAAATCTCTTGTATCCTTGGGGATCACTTGTCTTCCATTCGCTTATGCATAAGCACACCGTAGCCCACATTACATCGATGACGAAGAATATCAAGAGTTAGAACCCGACCATGACTATCTGGCGGTCTTCGGTATACAAGGTCGAAGGCCTTCAGGCATGGTGTAATGGCAACCGCGCGCGGACGGAAATTGTACTGTAACTTTGGCGGGATTTATCAACATAGATGCATTAGAGTTTGATGGATCTCATTAGTTATGTGAAAATGCTTTCAAACTTCAAAATATGTATGAATTAACAAAGTTCAAGCAATCGTACTAATATTAACCAGTTGTATCTACATTTTTTATAAACGCTATTGCGAAACTATAATTTTTTCGGAAATTTGGGCAAAAAAATGTAACCCATAAAATTGGAGAGTTTTGTTAAAATTTTTTCATTTCAAGTAAGTTACCAAGAAGTAAAATATGCAAAACATATCATGTCAATAACAATAAACAAGCAAAATAATTATTATGTATGCGTCCTTCTACTCTGGCGTAGGGTTACACAACAATTGCTTATCGTATCATTTGTACTGCAGTCGAATTTTTATAAATTTCTTTTCGTTTCTCATGAGCTTAAAATTCAAGCAATTCGCGGCTTTAAAATTTGTATCAATCACTTCAAAGCCGCTTCAGAATGCATAGATCGATTGGCTTTCATTGAGAAGACAACTTTTCCATCTCTTCTAGACGATTGTGTATAGATTGCTTTACCAGAAGATGCGGACTTATTAGATTTGTTAGACGGTGTGCAATGCCCAAAAAGTTGTATCAAGGGATGAAGAATGGAGTCGGTGAATATTGCAGGCACAAAACATTGTGATGCAATCGAAAGCAGTTAGGTCGATGAAGCCAAGTATTCAAGCAATATGTTATAAGCTGTTCGAGTCCAATGACATTATTGCCGAGCAGCCCTAGCAATAGCAAATGAGGCGACAAATTTATATTTTAATACATTTACAAATCATCATTATCTACGGCCCCTTGTCATTAATCGGGCAGGTTACATGGACGCCGTCGCGGTTGAAACTTGTTGATTTCGGAACAAAATATTTATCGAGCCATTTTTGGATATCTTCAATTTCGGGAAATCCGTGATCTGGCCAACATGACTGCATCGATCCGAACCTGACGGATCAAAGCTTGGAGACTGCGATTTATGCGGGACAAGTGCACAGTGCAAGTTGAAAAGCACTTCCTGAATTACTTTTGCTGAAAGACAGATGGACGTATTCGAATTTCAAAATCTCGCACATCACTTTCTCACTTTTAATAATTTAATAGCTTACTGCGTTTTCACTCCCGGTCAACTTAATCATTTCCATAGCTGCATCAGTATTTATTCTGCAGTTTAATGCGGTCAAATATAGGAAAAATGCAGTGACGTAAATAACATTCATCTCTTTACATACATCTTGATATACATCTAAGGACGGCTTTTACCGTACAAAGACCAATACCTAAGTTATCTATAAATGAAATTTCGGGAAAATTGAAAGCCACAGATAGATTTTAGTTAACGACAAATTTCGATGCAGAGAATTCATGAACGATGCAAGATATGATATAACATTCAAAAGTTATAAAGCACATGTCCATAAAAGGAACAATCGACGCTTGCCGTCTATAATTTTTCTATTATTTTTTCCTTTTTTTGTGGTACAAATTGATTTTTTTAGTTCTGTTGTAGTTGTCCTTAGATAATCCTGCATTCTTCTCCTTTCTCCGTCCCTGAGAGATTTGTTGACTAAATGCTTGATGCCAGCCAATAGCCTATCGAAGCAGCGGTTTTCGCTAACAGCAGCCAAGTTTAATGAGTTGTGTCGCTAAGCTGAATCTATCTGCAAAAAACTTTCTCTATAAACTATTAATAGTTAGTAATAGTTCGCAGCAATTAAAGTAATTGTTATTAATAAAATATTTTCGTCATTGAAATTGATTAACAGATTGGAGGAGCTAGAGGCCAGCTCTTTACCTTACAAATATCGAATGTGAATTAATGGAATTGAAATTTATTAGCATGACACTTGCACCGCCCGCTTTTCCATTGAACTTTTAAGCTTGACAATATTCACTTTACATTTTTCGGATGCGTGACATCGTAATCGTTCAAAATTTTGAAAAGTCTATAGTCATTTTTATGACCTTCGGCAGATGACATACACAAATGTAAGTGGATAAGAAAATCAAGACATTAGATTAGTACGATTCACTTGCTTTTGATCACATCCACTTTTGGAATTGAAACTATCTGAAATTAAGGCAATTAGTCCTATCATCTGGTTTGATCTAATTGGCTATTACCGTTACCGTTTGTTAAGTCAAAGTACAAATAATTCGATTCGAGATCGCATTCTGATTAAGAATACTGCCTGCATTATATGTAACGTATATTAGTATTATTATTATAATTTTAGACTAATGAAGTAAATTCTTAGACTAAAAAAAAGATATTGAGCACTAGCGACACAGGCTATCGGCGCTAATTTAAATAAATGGATATTAGATAATGAGCTTAGTGGTATCAAAAAAGTAATATATTGAATTGTAATTCTGTTCTGAAGCTGATTGTAGAATGTCCAAAGGGTTAATCGTTCCAAATGCAATACTTCTAGCCAAGCAAAAGTTAAGGCAGTCGCAGAGAATGTGCTTTATGGTGAGAGTTTGTCCACAACTGCAGATTGGGGAGGAAGACTTCTTCAAGATCCATAAGTGAGTTGCAATTGTCTGACCAAGGCGATATGTAACATATAACATGATCACTTTGTGTGAAATTGTATCCGATTAATTTCGGACCTCCTAGCCTTGTACGTGCTTGGATTCTTTTAATCTAGAAACTAAAAGGACAACATTTTTTTGATAAGGACACGTTTCGAGAACACACTTCAGTAAGTTTTTTGATTATTCATATTTATTTCACTGCTTGTTTTATTGAAGCATAAGAATCTAAAGCTTATGTCCCTATGTACGAAAATTTTACTCTCTTACGTTACAAGCTTACGACTCTTATTTTAATGTTAAAGTTTCTCTTTCTTTTGTATTGCAATAATTCTCTCACTAACAAGAAACAACAAATTATTCGTTGTACTTTTACGTAAAATAACCTGTTGTTCTGGAAACAGAAAAACGCTTATATATGAGCCGTTGCACCCGAAAACAGTATAAACACCTTTCCTTTATTCAATAGGAAAATTAAAAGGTATTCTCGACATTTTCATAAATTCACAATTTTCTTATGTCGTTAACAAATTTTTTCGTTTACTTTTCTACATTTCTTCTGAGATATTTTAAACTGTCAACTGGCCTAACATTATCCAGCAATGGCGAAAAAAACTAAAACTTTGCGCTCGATCATAACGATTTGAAACTCATTAGTGTTAATTCGTGGTCATTATAATCGTCTCGTCAAACGAACAATGCTAAGATTAGCCTGCAAGCAAATTGCATGTTTCTGTATCTTAGGCGTTTGCTTTTCACACACGCAGAGGAATTTTATCGTTCTATTAAGGTTTACCCATTAATGTGTTTAACCGGACAACTTAGGAGAAGCTATGAATTTTGAGCAAGAAATAAAAGTGTTTTTTTGTTAATTTGAGATTAAAATAAAAAAAAAAAGTCAATGTCTTTTGAAACGTGCATATTAATGACTCTAGGTATGTATGATGCTGAAACGAAATGAAGAGCGTGTTAATCCGCAACTGGGTTTGGATAAATATCAAGAGCAGAGTGGCGGAAAAGCCGAAAATAGGTACAGACGCCTGGACTGAGTGGGAAGTGAGCGATGCAATATCTTCGGCAAGCATACACCATTCCATGAAAACATTGGTGACATTTTTGAAGGACTACAAGACATGAGGGGAAACATAACAGAAAGTTGAGAGAGCGCACAATTGCGAAAGAAAAATTTAAGACATAATACCGCACGAAAAGGTATCGCATCTGATATACGTATGTGAGAAGAAGATTGTATTCAGCAACATATAAGTTACGTTCGTGAAGATCCCAGTGGCGGGAGCGGTAACATTAAAAACCGCCAATATATCAATAACAGCGCAAGGTCATTCATTGTAAATGATAAAAACACGTTTATCTTTTATGAAAATGATCGATGACCCTTGATAGGATATATATAGGCGGAATGGAATTATCACAAAAGCCGCAGAAATAGATGATGGATAACATAATACTTACGTGTTTTGCAATTTTTCCCTTAAGAGGCTTGCTTGTCGTTAAATCGCTCGCCTAAGAAAATTACGCCAAGCTCGTAGACTAAGTTAGGTATGGAAAAGGTATTCTGAACAAGTGCGGTCAAGTGTCAGCGAAGGGTTCCGAAAAGACTGCTCGCACTTTCCATACAAATTCTCATCTTAGCAGATAAATCAAATTTTAGCTTTCAATACAATTATAAATATTTTTATAAATTAATGGCGAATAGACATGGGGAACAGGTTGAAAATCTCTCCGCTAAGATGTTAAATAATGATGCGATAATGAATTTAACGATGTAGTGTTATGCTTGAAACTGTTGTGGCGTATGCTTATGACGTAGTTTCAACAATGTCGACAAAACAATCAAATTATTGGAAGCAAAGTTCCACCCCTAACGAAAACAGTGTCTTACATTAATTAAGAATATGTGAGAAGTTTTGGGTGGGATGTGACGAGTCGTTTATTGCCTAAAATTAATATATAAGAATGTGATAATGTTAGCAAAGTGAAAAATCTTTTTTGGCTTATATCGTTAATTGCGTTTCCTTTCAGCTCAGCTCAGTTATTTCAAATTTTTGATTATAAGAAAATTGTACTTATGCCCATTTGAAATGTAATGCTATCTTTATTCATATATATGTTTACGTGCATATATGCATACATACACTCTTGAAAAAGCATCCATATAAAATTTCTTCTTCGTTAAAAGCAGCACCAGCATTGAGGAACTAACACTAACGACGACAGATGATGTTATATGAAGCCAAACGAGGAAGATATTTTGTTGAAGTTAGTTGTTAACGAAATCTGGTCGTAAGTGGTTGTTTAGGGCGGTCGAAACACAAAACGGACGATTGATATGAATAAATAGCATTATATAAAATAAATTCAAGTAGCATTCATAACGAAATTTAAAAAAAAAAAAAAAAAAAAAAAAAAAAAAAAAAAAATTGTTATTGTTTTTTTTAAATCACTCATACGCTTAGGTGAACAATATTAGTCTTATAAAAAATATTATTAAATTAAATTTTCAAAAAAAATTAAGTAAATAAATAAAAGTGAAAGTTTAAAAGAAGTAAGAACATTAAAAAAAAAAAAAAAAAAAATTAATGAAAAAATATTTCCGATTGCATGTGTGTGTGTGTGTTTGTTCATGTTCATGTGTTCTTCGACTTAACTTTGATGATCTGAACAACGATGTTTCCTTTTTGTTTTCTATGGTCCCACATGATTTGATTTCACAGCTTATGTTGCGATGGCAATGATTTTTATAATAAAACGGAAGCAATAACAAAGCCATGTTGTGTGTGTTACGTGCTTAAGTGGTTTATCGAGTGTAATTATGTTAAATTTTGTGGTCTATCTTTGTGCGCTATACTCAATTAAAATCTGTGCTAAGGAAGGGAGAATAGAATTTTTAACAACGCCTCGAATTTAATATTTTCGTAAATTATTTGCACAAAAAAAAAAAAAACAAAAAAAAAAATTATTTTTTAAATTTCAAAAAATTTGTACAAAAAAAATGAACAAAAAGAAAATCGCTTTGTATATATTTGTTGCTGCTAAAACAACTAATAGCGAGCTAAGCGTAATGGATATTTTGATAATTTAGTTAATAAGTTTTAGAAAAAAAAAAGTAAAAAGTAAGTATATTATAAGCAGAGATATTCGTATTGTTACTTTTTGAATCAATGAATTATTCGCAATGTCAGATACGGACTTGACACTTGGACTTATCTACCGCAATTTACCTTCAACTTTAACTATCAGTCAATGCGTGTTAGCCAAAGCCCTTGATCTATTAAATTGTCTCCTTTTTCACCTTCACAACGCATATGACTTTTCTGCTTTAAGACTCGCGATTGTGAAGCCCTGGCCAATCGATAGACAAACAGGGGCGATGACTGAGAGCGTTTTTGAATGTTTAAGAATCTCAAAGAATATTTCCAGGTAGAATAGTTACAAGATACAAAAAAAAAAAAAAAAAATAATAATAATAATTTTTGCGAGCAAAGCACAAAGCATATCTATCAGCTTCTAAGGGCAATATTGTGCTTCCAACGTTACTCTGGCAGTTTTCACGTCTACATTTGCGAAATATTTTTTTAAGTAACTTTGAATTTTTATTCGTCCCTGGGGAAGAGTTAACAACTTTTTAGTAATGATTCGACATCAATGTTTAAGCAGCTCGTAATTAAGAACAGTTATAGAAGAGGGCCAATGCACGATCCAGCGGCACAATGTTATAAAAAAGAGTAGAAAATGTCTTTCTTGCTTTATCTTACATTTGATATATAGATTAAAGTACTAGTGGAAATTCTTTCTTTTTTCTTTTTATAGAAGAAACAAAGGCAGCTCAAGCCATACGTACGTAACTATAGGCATGAAATCAGATTTTGCATCAACCACTTTCTTATTACGCTGTCGCGAAGTGTGTAAGTGAGTATCAAATAAGTAAGTGATTAACTGACGATTCGCAAATTTAATAGTCAGTAAAGTGCATTCAATAAAACAATTTTTTTAAACTTTTATTTAAGCGAACAAAAGGTAATGAAAATATCAGTAAATTCTCTCCTCGCCGGCCGAGAGGGGGAAAGATAAATTGCGAAAATATCGCACACAGCATATACAAATATGTCGAACATATTTATATATCTGCAGCTGAAAAGAAAACAACTTGTGAAAATTGTATTTAAATGGTATCTGTTAACTCATATAGAAGTGACGAGCAGATTTGTACAAGCGTACAACGTGGTTATAGAAACACATAGTATATGCGACAATACTGGTTTTCCATTTTTCGTATGATTTTGCTGTACATTGCAGGAGGCACAAAAGAAAATACTACTCAAAAAAAAAAAAAAAAGGTATAAATAAGAAAAAATGCCAACTTTTTAAACAACATGAAGATAATAGTCATCTCAGAGTAATAGCGATGACAAACATGACGTAAATCGCATTATAACCAGATAGTCTTTATTGGTAGATCAATAGCCCTCGTCCTGGTGTTGAAATCGGTAATAACATCTACAATAGCTATTGATGATAAACCTCATGTTACGATTCACAGAGGTCGACACAATTGCATATCCCAGCGCGTAGTTGGTCTAGTGCAGTTAACAAGATTACGGGCCATATGGTGGGTACGCAAGACTCGTTCAACAGCGAGTGTAGAATTTTCAATAAACGCAAAGAATCATTTTCCTGGTTTTGTTAATGTTTCATTGACTACTGTTTGTTTATCCCTCCAGGAAACTGCTTGTAGCACCGTTTAATCGTTGTTTACGTTTAATTATTGTAACGTGCATACAACAAATAAAACTAAATGTGAAATGAAAGTATGCATCTCAGTGTTGCTTGTTCTATAGGCGACAATGCACCTTCAGCAACGCACTTAATTTCAATTAACTTTATTTTAGGGCGTTTCAACTTAAGAAATCAACATCAAAGAAGGACGAGCCGTTCGTATAAAAGACCTATTTATACCTTAGATCGGATAGAGTCGAAACGATAATGTATAATGTATATAGCATAAGTGATAAATAATTTTCTGAACTGGCAAATTAATGTGGTGTTTACAAAAAATCCATATTATTTTTAGAAAGTTCCAACCCTCGAACAACGTCTATCAAAAAATTCACATCATTTCGATTATTTGTTTATGATTGATTGAAAGTGCTTTAGCTGCCGGTAGATTCGTTATATTCAAAACGAACCAATATATGTATTAATTAAATATTGCTTTTTAATGGGAAAATATATCGTTCAAAGTCGGCGTTACAGTCGGCGTACAGATCTCAGACTACGGTGACTGAGATGTCTGAAGCATCATTCATAATCATTCATAAAGGATCTTCATCATCAATTAGCCTATTTATATAATTTTTGGCAAACAAATAGTCGTATATGATCTGATCAAGACACTGTTACGAAAAGTGTATCTCAAAGGAGAGGTTCACCACTGCATACGCAATATGTACCATTTTTAGTGAATACGCATCATTTTGCTTAACTGTCAAGATCTGATATCTGTGACAGTTAGGGGTAAACTGGCCATAGCTATGCTAGGCAACGATTTCAGTTCACAACAAGTAGCGTAACTGTCTTACAAAAACGATATGAATTCAGCTGCGGCCAAGCGAAATCGCTATCAACTATTGGATCATAAAAAATCGACCTAAATTTTTTAAAAATGCGTATACAATGAACTGCTGACCGGCCCTATCAACTCTCGTATTCTACATACGTATATATACATACGTATACGTATACTTATATTCTACATATATATATATGTACATTTTGAATGCCTCCCGTATGATTCAAAGTTTCAAATACTCGGCCGCTAGAGAGCAGAAATTTTTTAAACTTTTAATATATTGGCGCAATTTGTTTTGCTATACTTATGGCTATTTATAATCATTGCAATAAATAAAAAATAAGAAATCGAAATAAAAATAAAAATCGTATGCCTATCTTAAAACGCAGCATGCATAACAACTTATCGTTGTGGTGTATAGTGCTGTGTGGAATGTGTTTATCTTGCGTAGCACTTTTTAATCGACAGTATGTCTTTATATTATTCTTATATCGGTTACCGTCCAGCAAGATCATTGTTAATCAATGCAATTAGCTTTGAAGAGGCGTAGGCGAGAATATCTGTACCAAGTTTCGTTTCTTCATTCAAATCCATTCAAATCTAATCGTTAAGTGTACGATTATTGCAAATAGTGATAGAGAGATAAATCGCCTAAAATGCATCATGCGTTTAAGAATAGTATATAGACTATGCGACTATCCGGTGCTTGCCGCTCTGTTCACACGAAATATGTTGCAAGTGGATTCGTAAGCTTTATTTATATAATATAAGTATAAAAATTATTTTATTATTCGAATTTTTATTAGGTAATAAATTTTTATTGTAAACATATATACAAATTAACATAAACATAATTGAAAATCATGTTAAATGTCTACTCAAATAAAAGAGCAATAGTTTCGCGTATAGAGGATCTGTGTAATTAATAGAAATTTGGAAAATTTCTGTTTATTAGCAAAACATGGTTCAAGTAATTAATTAAACATGTACAATGCACAACAACTTTTGAACGAACATGTAAACAAATCGATAGAATGATTTTGTCGGAAAAGTTATGACGCACATTAAAAGTACAATCGTACAAGCATTGTACATGTATGCATGCACGCAATAGCGCCGTTCGTAGCGATCAAAAATGTATATATATGTACTTGATAGGAATTCAATTTCAAATGGAACAAGGAAAGATATCATAAGTGATATCATTTCGAAAACGAAACGTTCTCCTGATCTCAAGCATATTGAACGATTATCGATATTCAAGCAATTATCACCTTTCGCCGTATCTGTTATCTGCCTATTTGACAACCCAACATATATATAGTGTCGTTTGGAAATTAATTACAAACCACAAAATGGTTATTATTTTATGATAACATGTCAATCCCTTTTTCCCTTTTAATATAAAAATAGATTGAATTGTTTATAAACTAGCTAAGGCAAAAAGTTCATGGCGCTTTACGCGATAGATTATTTTGATATCTCAAAAAAATTCGTAAAATTAACCCGCTCAAGTCATTATATTGCCACGCGTAAGGAAAATAAGCGCCTGTAGATGATTGAAAAGAGAACAATGTCACATCTGTTAGTTCGATATTTCTAAAGCAATCGAAATTGTAGCAAAAAGCTCAATTAAGGTGATAACATATCGCAGGCTTGCCCAATATATCGCGGCTTTATGCCAAAAATGCATTAGCAAAATCACTCGCACACAAATGACTCGCGCATTTTCACTCTAGAAAT
>NW_024005131.1:0-24546 GCF_014805625.2 Glossina fuscipes
TCTCTCTCTCTCTCTCTCTCTCTCTCTCTCTCTCTCTCTCTCTCTCTAACATAATTGATTTATATCAAAAGCCTGAATATAAAAGTAAAGATAAATATGGATGCATATGAATGCGTATGAATGTACGCCTGTGAGCAATTTTATTATTCGTTAAATTTTCAAGTTTTGCTTGGTTTTTTTTTTTGTATTTATATATTTATTTTTTTTTTTTTATTTGTGTATCTCCTCGGCAGGAAAATATCATATTTGTTTTGTTAGAACGTGCGTTGTCTTTATATGCTTTAGATTTTGTCTTGCGCGGATTAAGCCGCGTTTGCAAGTAAGTGTTAAGAAAAAACTAGAATAGAAAATATTATTTCAATTCTTTCCCCCCAAACATTATAGGTTTAAAAACTTATTAAAACGGCTTACAATAGCGCAACAGTTTAAGCAACAATTTACGAATGAGGTGAATGAGTTTTTCAAAAGGCATTGCAAAAATGTATTGTATGTGAGTAGAGAAGAATGCAATTTTTCGTATTCATTCACTTATATGCAAAGCAAAGGATAAGCAAAAATTCAAGCTTTATTGCTTTGGAAATTTTAACATTTAAAAATTTCAAATGTCAATGACAAAAAAAATGCATTCTTAAGTGAATTTATTTTGCTTAAGCAAAAATCTCTCACGAGTATCGCAAAAATTTTAAGTGAAAAATATTTTAAAACAGTTGTTAGATCACTGCCGATCTCTACGGATGATAAATGACGGTTCTGGTTGATTGAATATTAAAGTGAAAGTGCAGGAAAGAAAGAATCTTCGAGATCAATGCGAAAAAAATCAGATTTCGCAAGTCACTTACGGCCTCGCCGATGGAAAAATAATTTAATACGAGAACGCCTAACATTTGTGCGTTTCTCTCTTTTTTTCTTTCCGTTTTATTTCTTGTCTCTTGTCAATCAACAAGATGACAAAGGTCGTAAAAAGCAAAGTTTTAAATGAAATTTATCTCTAAAAGCAGAAAAACAAGAGAAAGTTTCTTTTAAATTTTATTTCACACGACTGCGAAACATGACATCTCTACCTAACTGAATTTTTGAAAAAATTAAAAATAAATTAATTTGTGAAATAAAAAATTAAAAAAAATGGACAAAAGATTAAACTGCATAATTTACAAACATTCGTTTTCTTTATCTGTGAGTGGCGTTTTTTTTTTTCTTGTTGCGCGTTGAGTAATTTCGCCAATAACGCACTTCCTCCTAATTCTTGTATCTAAGAAAAGGGAAAAATTTGTAAAAAAATTTAATGCTTTCATCTCAATATTTAATCTCAATATTTCACACTTGTGTACTTTCGATCCAAATGAAAATTGCCATCAGTTACTCATAATACTGATTACAATTATACATTTCAGCCATATGTATATGAATATTAAGTAAAACTCTTAAAGTTAAAAGCTTCAATTACGTATTTGAAGAGAAGATCATTACTTACTTAAAAGCACAGCAAAATTAACAGTGCCATTTACAAAGCAAGCCATTTTGTAGCATATTTTTTGGCTTAAAGTAATCATACGCGACCTTAACTCTGCATATTAAGCTGTGATATCAATCAGGAAAGCAGGCACATAGGGTAAAGAAATTTCTATACAAATATCGTAGGATTAAATGATTCAAAGCCAACAAAAGTCCAAGAGACTATATATATATATATATAAAGCTATTTGTAAGGCAGTGGTCGGTCTATTTTACTGAGAATCGAGCGACCACCACCGGCTTAGCAAGTTTAAGTCTTATCCCGTGGGCTATACGGTAACCCAGGATATGAAAAAGAAGAATAAAAATTTTGAAACAATGCTTTAACTGAGGGAGAACGTAGGCGGAAATGTTGCTGCGTAACACCGTTGTAAAAAAGCGCTTATGGAAAAATCTACTATGAGGGAATTTTTTATATAGAAATTGGAAAACTTTGTATAAGTTGCTAACAAATCATTTGATTGATTTTGAGCAAGTTCGCTTTAAACTTTCAGATGAACTTAATTTTTTTGTGTTTTTTCAATCTCCGTCACCGATAGGATATTCTCTATAGCTGTGTAAATGATAAAATAAATGTCTCTTGGGGTTTGACGTAAGTGTCTGCATAACATACATTATTTATGCATGAGCCGGCGCTGCCCAGAGAGCGAGACCATCCCTATAAGCTAGAAGCCAGGTCTGGCTCTGGGGAATGCCAAGGCCTATCATTGTCTCTAATTATTCGCTTCAGTAATCGTTGACAACCACAGCCACAACGATACTTCCCGAAGGCCCGTACCCAGATGTTAGGACTTATTGGCACAACTATAAGACATGTATGCGGATACAACTGACATGGCCTGCTCCATGCTCTCGACTAGTACAGCTTTAACATACCTTACAAACTAACTGTCTTCTGCTGCAACTAGTCTGTATTTTCTCCTTAGCAATAATTACTTGGGAGAAGAAATGCTCATTTATAAAAAACACGAAACTTCTTCCCGTGCATCTTTAAGCTGTCTAAGAGAAAAATTGAACCTTGAGAAGAAAGTTGTCGACAGTCATGCTTTGAACTTCTCTTCGCCGATCAAAGACCGTTATCCAAGATCTCCACGTGGAGGTGAGAGTTTCGGTGCGTTAATGGCCCCTCAAAGTATGGTTTATCACTTAAAAGACGTTAGACGTGGACGAAAGAATAGAGTACGTCCGCTGCCTGCGAGATCTACGCCCGATCGGTAACTGTTATGCCGTTTTCAGTGATCGAAGCCTCGTCGACGCTGCGGCTTCACTTCAATCGCAATCAAAGTATGCTCTATCGCATGCTAGAAATGAAACTCTGTTATGTCGACTTGAGAGTCATACATTTCGTTTCAACCGGTTTTTTCTATAAACACCAAGTAATCGGCTCGTCAATTACTGCTTCAACACTTTGATAATTAATCGATGACCTTAATAAGTTCAACAGATTTTAGTTTTTCATCTCTAGGATAAATCGTAGATTTATCGTCAGCTTAAATCTGGCGGATGAACACAAAACGGGAGATCCAGAAGACTTTCAAGTGACAATTTCTAACAAAACATATCATTTTCAATGTTGAGTCAGTTTTTAACTGGGAAGATATGACTATGGTTGAGGTATCATTTGACAAGTGCAGAAAGTCCCTTCAGATATCTTGCAAGTACTTGGAGAACATTACGCCAATGAAATATTTAACTCTATTACAGCAACTGGAGTAACCATCTCGTCTACCCTACCTTAAAAAAAAAAAAACAAAGTTGATAGCATTAGTTGTTAATGCCCTTTCCAGTTTTTAATTCTAGAAATTATTGCTTTTGTATAGCAATAATAGTAATGATAAATAAATATATTTAGGATGATGAGGCTCATATACATCCTTTCTGGTTCGGTAAAGAGTCAACGTAATCACATTTAATGCGTCAAAAAAGCTATGCAATTAGTTAAACTTTTCCTATAATTACAACAATTTTTGGGTTGACGACGTCATTGGATCTCAGTTTCTCGTAAATGCTATTAATTTGATCGTTGTGGCAAATAGCGATAGCGATGTCCTTAACTGTTCTTGCTGATGAAATTGATGTTACGAGCATGGCGCGCCGTTTCCTTCCATTATTATTATTATTATTATTATTATTATTAATCTTTTTTGTCCATTACATCATTTTAAAAATTTCGACCATACGCGTCCAACTAGCTAGCGATAGTCAAACAATTCATTAAGAAATCTATGACTATATATGCACAAACAAGTATATACTCGAACATATAGATGGAAAATATTTAATTGGTATTTCGACGCATTGTAAATGCACTTGAAATTTGATGAGCAGTAATGAAAGATAAAAAGTAAACAATTATTACAGAAAATAAAATATTCTAAACAATTTTCCTACGGAATTGTTGAAATACTTGATATATCAAAGATTGAAGATGAATAAGATAAACAAAAGTATTAACATTTTGTTGAGCAGAAGCAGACTTTCTAGAGATCAGTACTTTCTAGAGGTCGCACTAAAGTCACTAAATGATTGATGATAACTTTAAAAGTCTTAATTTTACTTATGAAATGCATATACCGTTAATGAGATCAAAAATGGCAGCATGTGTGATTGCAAAGTCGATCGATTAATGAGAATTGAAAAAAAGGATTATTTTTAAAGCAATCTGTCATTTCCGATATGGCTTTCCCGTGAAATTTTCCGATTTTCATGCATTACTTATGCTATGATTTTCCGGTAAATCTAACTAACCTCTGCCCATTGCTACCATGTAGATTACGATTTCCATATATTTTATTTAAATTAAAAAGCACACATATATAACGTATAATATTTGCTTAAGTGTTTGCTGAAGATGGGAAAATGGGGCAATAAAGCTTACATTATTGACCTTGGGGCGAATCTGCAATAATTTTCGATTACCTTCTAGTATCGGTAGAAGCATAGTAACACTGCTTGAAGTGGAGGTGGTGTGAATGTGCACAAATTGAACCTTATCGTACTTGCATATTATGTCAATGCAGAGACTGGAGTCGTAAAATTCAATTCAAATGCACGAGAAGAATTTTTACGTTTCGTTAAACTTAAATGAAACTTTGTTTATAAGTTTCAAAATATTAAGTTTATGCAAGGAAAGACATTTACCTGTTGTATGGAATAAATCTTGATATGACAACAGATATGCTTAAAATTAAAGAAAAATATCATAAAATCTATGCATTCTGAGTTGCCTGGTTTTGAATGCCTTTGTGATACTTTTAACGATATTTTACAGTTAATTTTTTTTTTTTTATTTGCAGGAAAGATGCTTTGTGTGCTTATAGCTGACTCTACGTATACGCGTGCAAAGTGTAAATAATAAATCAAGTCTGTTCAGTTGCGTTGAGCGTGAACGGGAGCGTGACCTAACAGTTTCGCAGCATATACGAAATGATGATGAGAAATAGTTAAGCTGTCTTCAGTTCACTGTAATAGTGATATAAATCCTTTTGGTTAAAGACGAACAGCTCTGAATACGACACGTGCTACGACTTGAGTGTATTTAGTTCACTACATAAATGACTTTTTATGAGTGCATGTAAAAGTGTTTATGGTCTTTTATTATCAATACTCCGTCGCACTGAATTCCTTTTCTGGAATGCCGTCCTATTCTACATAAACTAATACCACATGAACGTTCAAATGTACTTAAATATGCATAAAAAGCATAAAAAAGAACTCATAACATGTGAACGAATCCTTAGGGTAAGAAAAATGTACACAGAGTTTTTTGTTAACGTCACGCTCTAAGTGAAATTATGAAAAACGTTTTTAAGCTTTAAATGTCGAGAGAATGCAATGTTCATTAATGCAAATTCTTTTGCATTTATAGTTTACGGATTTTGAATTTACACAATAGATGCGCTCACGTATAAGCGATAACTGCTACCAGGCCATAATGTGTGTATACGAAAACATATTCTTTCGATTCATTGTGAAAACGCTTGAATTCGTACTGTTCCCACCTGTTGTTGCGTGTTTTTTTTTTCAAAAAGTACACATAAACAAAGCTATTGGCGGAGATCATGTTTGCGGGCTTAAAAATTTAAGGATAATCCTTGCGAAGAAATACCGGAACAAACAGTCAACATTTAAATGAATTATGCGCCTATTCGGCCGTGTTTGGTTGCAAAAAAAATTAACATTACCCGCAAATCATGGCTACTCCATCTTGGCATCGTAATTGCTTGTTAGCACAACTTGCAGCCAGTTATATACATTCCCTTAACTCCGAGTAGTATGAGTAAATTGCAGCAAATCAGCAAAAACAAACAAAAAATAAAAAACAATTTGAAACATTACGATCAGATAAATTCGAATAATTAAATGCCCTATCATACTTTGAAAAGATTTTTTGTTAAATACTCGTTTGAACATATCCAATAGCGTTCGTCGTTACGGCCATATAGAGTGTACAGTGTACTGGATTTCGTTGAAACGTCTCTAAAATGGCGAGCTCAGGTCAGAATGTACGAATGATTCTGAATCGATAGATATATTATACTAAAAGCCAGGCTTATGTCACCTCGTCCTGGGTGTTCTATACCAAAAGTACAAGATGTGAAATATGAATCAATTAGTCAATATCTCCTTTTTCAATTGTGGTTTTAATTAGACCATTCACTGACCAAACATAACTACAATTAAATATTTTCACTTTTTCGTCCTTACTTCTAATCTTTTTCCGGTTTTTTTTTTTTTTTTTTTTAGACTTCTTAAGTCAAGACAAATAAAACGTCCCTATCGATATTTTGGAATCAAAATTTTTCAAATGTTTAAAAAATGTATGGACGCGTATTTAGATTACTGCGTCTTTATTAAAATTGTAAATATTTCTCGGAATTTTCTAGATAATCACTTTATGACGTCTGTTGACGTTATATTCATTTCTTAATTCTCACGAATTGCAATCATTTCGTAATTCTGTCCTTGAGATTCAACTTTCAATATTTATGCTGAATATCTTAACAAATACCTCGTATAGAACCGCAGCAACAAGGCGAACGATATTGAAGCAAACGACAACAATAAGCAGAGCAAATGAAAAAGGAAAAAAGGAACGAACAGACAAAATTTAACTTCACTTCAATTGTAAATGTCAGATTGTTAATTTTAATGAAAAAAATCAAAAATTATTTATTTCAATATAATAAATACATAAATAATGACAAAAAACAATGAAATATATCGGTAAAGGAAGTGACACTAAAATATTCGGCCAAAGTCGCATATACTTTCTCTTTATATATATATATATACATATCTATTGTAAATATAGATCATGGACTATTTTGCTTTAATTTCGTATCAGCTCTTCATTCAGGGTCAAAACGAATATTCATACACACAGGCGATATGCGAAAAGTCAACGCAGAAACATGAGAAAAATTGAAATTCAAAATTTTGAATGCATGTGTATGTGTATAGTTTGTTTTTTTGCTTTTAAAAAAAATATTCTTTATATTCTATAGGATGCATAAAAAGTCACCTGACTTGAAAACTTCTAGTGTTTTTCTTCGTTTTTACAACAAAAATCAAGGAAATCCAATTTAAGTGAAAACACCTCGGGGAGAAATAGCAATAATCTTCAATGAGATACTTTGTTAACAATTAAAGTCACGTACGTCTCTGCATTACAAAGCATTTGATATTTCAATAGTAAAAGAAGAAAATGTCGAAATAATCTATAGAAAGGCACGTGGTCTACTGGAAAGGGATTTGTTGTGCGCGTGGGCTTAAGGTAGAGCTGTGCTTATAAAATAACAATTTCCTTAAGAATACATAGGACACGTTATTGTGTGTGCAAACACAATCTTCCCTTTTAAACTCTATGCTTATATTTAATTTTCTTGTTTATTGTGTTTCTTGTTCTTGCTACTTTTTTTTTTTTTTCTTTTTTCTTTTTTCTTTTTTCTACATACAACCATTTTTGCAAACATACACTTTTACCGAAAGACCGGTTTTTTTGTACTCAGCTCTCCAAATAACCTAATGCTCGGTTTATAATTGTTATTTTAGGGTTCGGGGAAATACGCAAACACGCCCCTCTCACCTCTGTTTCAAAGTATTTAGAATCTATTTTTACAGATTCGATGGCTTACTCGCTAATTACGACATATGTCCTTTACAATCGCTTTGCCGTTCTGTTATGGGTGAAATATGAAAATGTTTAGTCCATAAACAAAAGTTGAAATTTATCGCAAAAATTTGAAATATTTTTGAGATCCGCGAAAATATTTTTGATAACATATTAGAAATGTTAGGGGAGAAGCACATTGTCCGACATGCTGCATGAACAACAACAATATTAATAAACCGTCAAGCGTTGTTCCACCCATCATCTGGCTCTCCTAGTTAGCTATATAGAGAATTAAAATTTTTAAAACTCACACAAAAAACAACTTATTAGGTTATCACTCTATAATTCAGTTTTTGAAATTCAATTTCAATTTCAATTTCAATTTTTCTCAAACGAATGTAAAGCAAAGTTACGAGTAACCCATAAAAGTAAACTCTTTAATGGTTATCCGGTAAAAAAAAATATGTTAACTATAAAGCTTAACAACAAATTCTTGTTGCTGAGGTTTATTTCAAAAACTTTCTGTCGTTAAAATAATTACAAACGAAAGTTGTTGTTGCTTGTGTAAAGAATTGTTTCACCTTTTCATTGTTTGTTTTTCTTTTCCTTTTTTGTCGAGGAAATTTATTTACTTGCCTGTCTTAAATCCTGTTAACAGTAATTTGCTAAAAACGCATAAGTTTGAGAAAACCTTAAATTACTTTCTAAAGCCAACCACATTGGAACAACAACGAAGAAATAAATGAATTAAATTGAATTATTTTCTTTTATTCAAAAACAAAAAAAAAAAAAGAAAAAAAGGACACACATACTGCAGGCCGCAGTTTTCTCCACAAAAATAAAAAAAAACACTCATACGATAACATTTTTTTACACTAAACTAAAAATAGAAGTAAATATTACATGTAGCATAAATATACAATTAATCAAAAAAAAAAAAATTTTTATTCATCGAAATAGACAAACGCTCAAAGTCGAGAACGCCGAAAGCTGCAGTCAAGTAAGGGGCAAGTGATCCGTTTGAAACGGAAGCTCTATGATTATCTGATTTCGTTAAATTATGAATATTATCTAGTGTGGTAAGGGAGAATGTGCTAAGAGGGGATTAAGTCTCATTTTATGGAATCGAAGTTGTTTAATCTTAATTGTCTGAAACAAGCTACGCGTGATGAGTTACGCGAGTAAAAAAATCTGATGTTTATTTCATTTGATAAAACTGATGTATCAATTGTGCCGTTCGGCAGATGAAGCCTTTCACCCTAAAACAAGTCTGCGTTATTCTAATGAGGGAGTAGCAATCAATACCTAAGCCTATGTTTCTAGAAACCGGCGATGCCATGAACCATGATAATAAGAAGTGTTTCTGAAATGATTGAGCAGAGTCAGAACGACAACGATAAGTAGAAGGCCAAATAATTAAAGCATTTGCACGGCTAATGGTCTCTAAACATCTTGACCGTTTAATGAGTTCTAGCAGATCTAGAGCAGCCTTATCGACAGTCTTCTCTAAATTAAAAATTATTAACGTAGGGAGTGGAGATCATCAAGAGAAAAGAAGTCAACTTTTTTTTTTTTTGTATCTATTCAACATGAAGACGCTGACACCATGCTATATATATATATATATATTATACGAAAAAAAAGCATTTGATGCAATTTGTCCTTTGTTATAATAAATAAGTCCTTTCATCACAAATTTCACAAATTATACAAGTTCTCCGTGAAAATTCGGTGCGAAGTGCGAAGTGCGAAGTGGCCCGGTTTGCAAAGTGTGCGAAACAAATGTAGAGAACATAAAGCAGATGCAGAACTTGACATAAATAATTTTGGAGAGCGTGTAAAAGTTCTACGTAAATACATCTGCAATGCAAAATCTTTTTCGCTTGCCATATAGAATAATAAGTAAATTCTCGATATTCGTGCAAATTTTGGTTGATATCCATCTATTTCGTTGATATATACCTTCTCGATAAGTGAGTTATATATGGTAGGTATCAGCTCGATAAGACTAAGAGGGATAAAAAAAAAAAAATTTTTTTTTCGTTTTTTTTTCTCACACTAAGACGAGCTTTTATAGTCTTTCATAATATAAAGACTTATTTACATCTTCGCCTTCACGGAAATACCATTTTATTATAAATTATTACGTTTTTAGTAATATTTTATGAAATTAATGATATGAAGCTCATATAAGAAAAGCAATTTAAAGTTTGAAAAAGAATATTTTCAAGGAAATCATTTCTAATATTTATTTATGCTAACTACATATTTATGTTTATTCTCGTATTTAGAAATGCATAAAAATTGAGTTTTTGGCAAATATTAATGAATAATAATAATAATAATAATAATAATAATAATAATAGTGAATGGTGGATATTTGCGCAATCGGTTCCGTATACACAAATGTGTTATAAAAAGAAAGACAAAAACAAATCGAAAATTTATGATAGCATTAGAGTGAACCTTGAATAAGCTCAATTTCAAGCGAAAAGAAGGGAAAGCATGATTTTACGTTGCTTACGAACAGGTTAGCTGATTTATAGTGATGGCACCGGAATTATTAACGAACGTAACAAATATTTATTTCTATTATCGCGCTCTAAATTCGGCATTAGGTCCGCATCAGCTGTCTTTCCGAGCGGATTACAAGCCATATCAAATTCTCGATTAGTGAATGTAAAAAAAATAAATATATTTTTGGAAATTATCATCGAAATGAAAGTAAGCCACCAAGATGGGGTACATAGTTAAAGGATTGTGTCTTTGCTAATAATAGTTTACCTACGTGTCAGTTTATTGCAAAACAATCAAATTAAATAAGTATTAAAACTAAAAAATATTAGGAAGCAAGCAAATATATTTAAAAAATAGAAATCTTCAATAACGATCAGAAAACAAAAAACAAAAAGAATCTGTTGCTATTAACTGCCATGCACAGCTACCGTACAAACATTGAAAGAATGCAATAAACAAATCGAGTTACAACAATTTTAAGAGACATTACCCAATTCGAGATTGTTGAGATTGTTGTCTTGAAAATGGTTGCTACCGATCATAAAAATCTGATTTCATCAGTATATCCTTTCTGCATCTCCATACGAGACACTTAATTTTGGCGATAATATAATAAGAGATGCATGTGGTAATGAAATTAGTTTCTCTCTCCAGCCTCCTTTAAAACATCAAAACTATCTGCGGTTACTTAAATTGTTTATAAAACACTTTGTATATTGTATATTTTTGTTAATACATTTTTTAAAAAATTTGTTCGAACATCAAGCACGATTTCTCTCATTATTTATGCTATCAATCACTTTAGCAGAGGCGCGAGCCTGGTGTTAACATAATCCGACTTTTAGCAAAGACAAAATTTTGGGTTACGCATAGTGGGCTAACTTCAGGCCACTCTTCTGCTGCTTTCAATCTTAAATCGAACAAATTGTATATTCATTGAGTTTGCATTGCGTGTACGATATAAAGAAAATATGAAAACATAGAAAACAAAAAAAAAAAAGAAGACATTTTTCGCGATGGCATTGCTGAATGATGCATCGTTCTAATGATGGGCATGAATAGAAATTCATTGTTTATTCTATTCGTTTTTTGTGATGTTTCCTTTTTCGGCAACTGTCACCGATAAAATAAACTTTCATATAAACATATAAATCTCTCAGACTTTTCCTCTCATCGCTTATTTCACACGCTCAACGCTAAAATGTGATGGCAATTTAAGTGTTTCAAGGGTCTAGTGTCACACCGACCGTTAGTCATCGGACATTTCGGACAAGACTTTTTGTGGGAAAAAGAATTCAACAAAGAATTGAAAAAAACTGCAACACTTTTTCTTAGCAAACATGGATATTTCCTTAATATGGGCAACTTGGGAATTTTGCACAAATAGGAAAAACCGAATTCATTCCTGTTCAATGTAACAATTTTCATGAATTTGCCCACGTATTCATACACATAAAGCACATCTCATACAATTGTCGGAGAACCGAAATTCGCTCTAACGGGAATTTAGTTTTACTTCATTTACCTTTTCGTTCCTGTTTGGTTTGTGAAAGCGTATGCGCTCTGCGGTCATTTGCAAATATTTGTTTTACGAAGGCAGACATTCCTTGATGTCTGTCTTTGAGTTACGCAAATAAAATTGATTCAAAAATTGTAAATGAAAGCAAGTAATAAAGTCTTATTTGCTTTGCGGTGAATTTTATTGAAATTCATTTTGCATAAACCATTTAATGAACACTCTATAAAATATTATATGGGTTCAATAGCGTCAATAGCCAACAAAATGAGTCCCGAATTTCAATTTCTATGAAATTAAATTAAGAGATTGATATGAGTACCCGGGTAATGATCTCTCACTCGCTTACATATCAAAATCATTCAAACTATTAGATCGTCTAAGATATAATAATTTAGCCTGTCCATCTGTCTGCCTCATGTCTGCCCATCTATTTTTGTGTTCAAGCTACATATCGGAATTTTCCTGATATTTCATACACTAGCTAAGGATGAACGCAATTAAATATGAATTAGATCGAGCCATTTTTTGCCATTTTGGCATAACTCAGCATAAAAGGCAACATTTTGGGGAAATGATTACTTGAAAGAAGTTTCAATTTTCAACATTTCTCAAGAAATGTGAAAAATGCTGTGTATTGGTATTACGGTCTATTAACTGCATGTGAAAAACTTTAGATTAAATGAGGCAATTTTTTTGAACTTCCTCTTATGTAACAAAAGGATTTACATTTGAATTATTGTGAAAATCAACCGTAGCAAACGAGGACCGCGTCCTCGTTGTTTTGTGTTCTCATGAAACTCTGCCTAAATCTTCGTATGGCAATAAACTCGAACTTTTGGTCACTTATAATCGGGAAACGGGTCAAGTCAAGTCAAGTATGATAACATCTTTGACAATAAATTACATTTACTATTATTTGAATTATCAGTCGGTTCACCTTTTTGGGCGCTTTCTTCGCACAACACAGCTCACAAGAATAATACGCCTTTAGATGAAAGCAAGATATATAATTTCTGGCATTTTATTCCGAAAAAGAGACTAAGAATTGGTGAATAGGAGAAGTGATGTAAATTATTAAATGGTCGAGATTGACCGTCCATAATATGTTTATTTACTTCTTTTTTTTTTTATTTTTACATATCGCGGTCGAGAAACCAGCGATCATTTCTGTATGAAAGACATTTATAAGTGTTGATATATGTATCAATATTTTGGCAAAAATTAAATAAATATATTTTGTTTTTTTTTTTTTTTTTCTTTTATTTCTTATTCAATGAACGACAATATTTTGAAAATATATTGAAAATTTCATTGATATTTTATCTTATTGGCAGCAGAACATTAGGACGACAAGTATTACTTTCTACGACATTCGATTGTTCGCTTATTGATTATAACTTTAAATAAAAATTGTTCAATCAAGTGTTTCATAAAGTTACCGCACAACAACAAGAATTTTAGTAAAATAAATAAATAAAATAATGAAGAAAAGAATAAGAGACACTAAACAACTGAGAGTGCGGTCGAATGTTCGATATTCGCCACATCTATCTTAAAGTAGAACTCAACATACAATAATTTGTCGTTTGCGTTGCCAATACTTTGGCAAAATAAACATAAGTCTAGTTGTCGTCTAGGTGTCCGTGGACAGAGAAATGCCATTTCGCATAAAAAACCAAAGGCTACCACGTAGATCGGGATGATATCCAATTTTCAGCGATAGATGCGGATTAAACAAATCTCGTCAACTTAACAAACATAACTAGTTTTTAATTTCCTAATTAAATGTAGCATCCTATGCACGAGCGTATACTCTATACAATACAATGCTTTCATAGGAATGCAATTAAAATTATAAAAATCGAGTTTGAATTTGACGTGTTCAGTTCTGAGACGATATTGAAGATATTCAGCAACGAGGATAACAACAAGTGAACAACAAAAGCAATCAGCAGCTTTTCTTTAATCCTATAGTATTCATTATTTCATTATATTTTTCATATGCGGCGTGCACAACAATTCGAATATTATTTATTAATCGTTATAAAAAGAATGAAATGTTTACACATTTTTCTATGGTTAACAGACACGAAAAATAAATCATTTTGTTTTTAATGTATTTCTAAATCCGTATGATTCCCTCTTCTTTCTGCATTTATGTATTTACACGTATAGCTATATATGTATATAATATATATATATATAAGGTAACGTGGTACAAACAAAATTTCCATCTAATCCAGTTCCTATTATTATAAAGCTAAAATTTCTTTACTCTCCCGGTGAGAATTTGCAGCATGGCTTAGTGCAAAAATAGACCTAGAAATTACTTCTAGCATTATTTTTTTCAAGCTTCGTTTAGTTACTGTTCTACAATACGCCTGGACACTACATCAACTAAGGCTCGCATGCGGCGTAAATAAAAAATTTCGTAGAATACCAACCAGCTCGGAGAAGAAGACTTCAAAGCCGATCATTATCTTTAGTGCCACTGTGCTCCAACGCAACTGTAAAGACATGATGTTCATGAGATCCCTTATAGAGGCGGGCGGGGAACTCAAAACGTTTCATCATAAAGTCCGAAAATTTAAACTTTGTTCAAAGGGTTCTTTATAAGCCGGTGTCGAACAGATGGATCTACATAGTCCGAATTCGGTTCGATTAGTTTTTATATCAAACTAGAGTCTTTCGCTGCTTATTTTTTTACAGAAACTTCCACTTGCAGGGTAGTTTATAGTATTGTCCTGTCTGCGAACGATGAATGGCTGCGAAAGTCGAGCAGCTTGGTGCACAAATCTCTTGTATCCTTGGGGATCACTTGTCTTCCATTCGCTTATGCATAAGCACACCGTAGCCCACATTACATCGATGACGAAGAATATCAAGAGTTAGAACCCGACCATGACTATCTGGCGGTCTTCGGTATACAAGGTCGAAGGCCTTCAGGCATGGTGTAATGGCAACCGCGCGCGGACGGAAATTGTACTGTAACTTTGGCGGGATTTATCAACATAGATGCATTAGAGTTTGATGGATCTCATTAGTTATGTGAAAATGCTTTCAAACTTCAAAATATGTATGAATTAACAAAGTTCAAGCAATCGTACTAATATTAACCAGTTGTATCTACATTTTTTATAAACGCTATTGCGAAACTATAATTTTTTCGGAAATTTGGGCAAAAAAATGTAACCCATAAAATTGGAGAGTTTTGTTAAAATTTTTTCATTTCAAGTAAGTTACCAAGAAGTAAAATATGCAAAACATATCATGTCAATAACAATAAACAAGCAAAATAATTATTATGTATGCGTCCTTCTACTCTGGCGTAGGGTTACACAACAATTGCTTATCGTATCATTTGTACTGCAGTCGAATTTTTATAAATTTCTTTTCGTTTCTCATGAGCTTAAAATTCAAGCAATTCGCGGCTTTAAAATTTGTATCAATCACTTCAAAGCCGCTTCAGAATGCATAGATCGATTGGCTTTCATTGAGAAGACAACTTTTCCATCTCTTCTAGACGATTGTGTATAGATTGCTTTACCAGAAGATGCGGACTTATTAGATTTGTTAGACGGTGTGCAATGCCCAAAAAGTTGTATCAAGGGATGAAGAATGGAGTCGGTGAATATTGCAGGCACAAAACATTGTGATGCAATCGAAAGCAGTTAGGTCGATGAAGCCAAGTATTCAAGCAATATGTTATAAGCTGTTCGAGTCCAATGACATTATTGCCGAGCAGCCCTAGCAATAGCAAATGAGGCGACAAATTTATATTTTAATACATTTACAAATCATCATTATCTACGGCCCCTTGTCATTAATCGGGCAGGTTACATGGACGCCGTCGCGGTTGAAACTTGTTGATTTCGGAACAAAATATTTATCGAGCCATTTTTGGATATCTTCAATTTCGGGAAATCCGTGATCTGGCCAACATGACTGCATCGATCCGAACCTGACGGATCAAAGCTTGGAGACTGCGATTTATGCGGGACAAGTGCACAGTGCAAGTTGAAAAGCACTTCCTGAATTACTTTTGCTGAAAGACAGATGGACGTATTCGAATTTCAAAATCTCGCACATCACTTTCTCACTTTTAATAATTTAATAGCTTACTGCGTTTTCACTCCCGGTCAACTTAATCATTTCCATAGCTGCATCAGTATTTATTCTGCAGTTTAATGCGGTCAAATATAGGAAAAATGCAGTGACGTAAATAACATTCATCTCTTTACATACATCTTGATATACATCTAAGGACGGCTTTTACCGTACAAAGACCAATACCTAAGTTATCTATAAATGAAATTTCGGGAAAATTGAAAGCCACAGATAGATTTTAGTTAACGACAAATTTCGATGCAGAGAATTCATGAACGATGCAAGATATGATATAACATTCAAAAGTTATAAAGCACATGTCCATAAAAGGAACAATCGACGCTTGCCGTCTATAATTTTTCTATTATTTTTTCCTTTTTTTGTGGTACAAATTGATTTTTTTAGTTCTGTTGTAGTTGTCCTTAGATAATCCTGCATTCTTCTCCTTTCTCCGTCCCTGAGAGATTTGTTGACTAAATGCTTGATGCCAGCCAATAGCCTATCGAAGCAGCGGTTTTCGCTAACAGCAGCCAAGTTTAATGAGTTGTGTCGCTAAGCTGAATCTATCTGCAAAAAACTTTCTCTATAAACTATTAATAGTTAGTAATAGTTCGCAGCAATTAAAGTAATTGTTATTAATAAAATATTTTCGTCATTGAAATTGATTAACAGATTGGAGGAGCTAGAGGCCAGCTCTTTACCTTACAAATATCGAATGTGAATTAATGGAATTGAAATTTATTAGCATGACACTTGCACCGCCCGCTTTTCCATTGAACTTTTAAGCTTGACAATATTCACTTTACATTTTTCGGATGCGTGACATCGTAATCGTTCAAAATTTTGAAAAGTCTATAGTCATTTTTATGACCTTCGGCAGATGACATACACAAATGTAAGTGGATAAGAAAATCAAGACATTAGATTAGTACGATTCACTTGCTTTTGATCACATCCACTTTTGGAATTGAAACTATCTGAAATTAAGGCAATTAGTCCTATCATCTGGTTTGATCTAATTGGCTATTACCGTTACCGTTTGTTAAGTCAAAGTACAAATAATTCGATTCGAGATCGCATTCTGATTAAGAATACTGCCTGCATTATATGTAACGTATATTAGTATTATTATTATAATTTTAGACTAATGAAGTAAATTCTTAGACTAAAAAAAAGATATTGAGCACTAGCGACACAGGCTATCGGCGCTAATTTAAATAAATGGATATTAGATAATGAGCTTAGTGGTATCAAAAAAGTAATATATTGAATTGTAATTCTGTTCTGAAGCTGATTGTAGAATGTCCAAAGGGTTAATCGTTCCAAATGCAATACTTCTAGCCAAGCAAAAGTTAAGGCAGTCGCAGAGAATGTGCTTTATGGTGAGAGTTTGTCCACAACTGCAGATTGGGGAGGAAGACTTCTTCAAGATCCATAAGTGAGTTGCAATTGTCTGACCAAGGCGATATGTAACATATAACATGATCACTTTGTGTGAAATTGTATCCGATTAATTTCGGACCTCCTAGCCTTGTACGTGCTTGGATTCTTTTAATCTAGAAACTAAAAGGACAACATTTTTTTGATAAGGACACGTTTCGAGAACACACTTCAGTAAGTTTTTTGATTATTCATATTTATTTCACTGCTTGTTTTATTGAAGCATAAGAATCTAAAGCTTATGTCCCTATGTACGAAAATTTTACTCTCTTACGTTACAAGCTTACGACTCTTATTTTAATGTTAAAGTTTCTCTTTCTTTTGTATTGCAATAATTCTCTCACTAACAAGAAACAACAAATTATTCGTTGTACTTTTACGTAAAATAACCTGTTGTTCTGGAAACAGAAAAACGCTTATATATGAGCCGTTGCACCCGAAAACAGTATAAACACCTTTCCTTTATTCAATAGGAAAATTAAAAGGTATTCTCGACATTTTCATAAATTCACAATTTTCTTATGTCGTTAACAAATTTTTTCGTTTACTTTTCTACATTTCTTCTGAGATATTTTAAACTGTCAACTGGCCTAACATTATCCAGCAATGGCGAAAAAAACTAAAACTTTGCGCTCGATCATAACGATTTGAAACTCATTAGTGTTAATTCGTGGTCATTATAATCGTCTCGTCAAACGAACAATGCTAAGATTAGCCTGCAAGCAAATTGCATGTTTCTGTATCTTAGGCGTTTGCTTTTCACACACGCAGAGGAATTTTATCGTTCTATTAAGGTTTACCCATTAATGTGTTTAACCGGACAACTTAGGAGAAGCTATGAATTTTGAGCAAGAAATAAAAGTGTTTTTTTGTTAATTTGAGATTAAAATAAAAAAAAAAAGTCAATGTCTTTTGAAACGTGCATATTAATGACTCTAGGTATGTATGATGCTGAAACGAAATGAAGAGCGTGTTAATCCGCAACTGGGTTTGGATAAATATCAAGAGCAGAGTGGCGGAAAAGCCGAAAATAGGTACAGACGCCTGGACTGAGTGGGAAGTGAGCGATGCAATATCTTCGGCAAGCATACACCATTCCATGAAAACATTGGTGACATTTTTGAAGGACTACAAGACATGAGGGGAAACATAACAGAAAGTTGAGAGAGCGCACAATTGCGAAAGAAAAATTTAAGACATAATACCGCACGAAAAGGTATCGCATCTGATATACGTATGTGAGAAGAAGATTGTATTCAGCAACATATAAGTTACGTTCGTGAAGATCCCAGTGGCGGGAGCGGTAACATTAAAAACCGCCAATATATCAATAACAGCGCAAGGTCATTCATTGTAAATGATAAAAACACGTTTATCTTTTATGAAAATGATCGATGACCCTTGATAGGATATATATAGGCGGAATGGAATTATCACAAAAGCCGCAGAAATAGATGATGGATAACATAATACTTACGTGTTTTGCAATTTTTCCCTTAAGAGGCTTGCTTGTCGTTAAATCGCTCGCCTAAGAAAATTACGCCAAGCTCGTAGACTAAGTTAGGTATGGAAAAGGTATTCTGAACAAGTGCGGTCAAGTGTCAGCGAAGGGTTCCGAAAAGACTGCTCGCACTTTCCATACAAATTCTCATCTTAGCAGATAAATCAAATTTTAGCTTTCAATACAATTATAAATATTTTTATAAATTAATGGCGAATAGACATGGGGAACAGGTTGAAAATCTCTCCGCTAAGATGTTAAATAATGATGCGATAATGAATTTAACGATGTAGTGTTATGCTTGAAACTGTTGTGGCGTATGCTTATGACGTAGTTTCAACAATGTCGACAAAACAATCAAATTATTGGAAGCAAAGTTCCACCCCTAACGAAAACAGTGTCTTACATTAATTAAGAATATGTGAGAAGTTTTGGGTGGGATGTGACGAGTCGTTTATTGCCTAAAATTAATATATAAGAATGTGATAATGTTAGCAAAGTGAAAAATCTTTTTTGGCTTATATCGTTAATTGCGTTTCCTTTCAGCTCAGCTCAGTTATTTCAAATTTTTGATTATAAGAAAATTGTACTTATGCCCATTTGAAATGTAATGCTATCTTTATTCATATATATGTTTACGTGCATATATGCATACATACACTCTTGAAAAAGCATCCATATAAAATTTCTTCTTCGTTAAAAGCAGCACCAGCATTGAGGAACTAACACTAACGACGACAGATGATGTTATATGAAGCCAAACGAGGAAGATATTTTGTTGAAGTTAGTTGTTAACGAAATCTGGTCGTAAGTGGTTGTTTAGGGCGGTCGAAACACAAAACGGACGATTGATATGAATAAATAGCATTATATAAAATAAATTCAAGTAGCATTCATAACGAAATTTAAAAAAAAAAAAAAAAAAAAAAAAAAAAAAAAAAAAATTGTTATTGTTTTTTTTAAATCACTCATACGCTTAGGTGAACAATATTAGTCTTATAAAAAATATTATTAAATTAAATTTTCAAAAAAAATTAAGTAAATAAATAAAAGTGAAAGTTTAAAAGAAGTAAGAACATTAAAAAAAAAAAAAAAAAAATTAATGAAAAAATATTTCCGATTGCATGTGTGTGTGTGTGTTTGTTCATGTTCATGTGTTCTTCGACTTAACTTTGATGATCTGAACAACGATGTTTCCTTTTTGTTTTCTATGGTCCCACATGATTTGATTTCACAGCTTATGTTGCGATGGCAATGATTTTTATAATAAAACGGAAGCAATAACAAAGCCATGTTGTGTGTGTTACGTGCTTAAGTGGTTTATCGAGTGTAATTATGTTAAATTTTGTGGTCTATCTTTGTGCGCTATACTCAATTAAAATCTGTGCTAAGGAAGGGAGAATAGAATTTTTAACAACGCCTCGAATTTAATATTTTCGTAAATTATTTGCACAAAAAAAAAAAAAACAAAAAAAAAAATTATTTTTTAAATTTCAAAAAATTTGTACAAAAAAAATGAACAAAAAGAAAATCGCTTTGTATATATTTGTTGCTGCTAAAACAACTAATAGCGAGCTAAGCGTAATGGATATTTTGATAATTTAGTTAATAAGTTTTAGAAAAAAAAAAGTAAAAAGTAAGTATATTATAAGCAGAGATATTCGTATTGTTACTTTTTGAATCAATGAATTATTCGCAATGTCAGATACGGACTTGACACTTGGACTTATCTACCGCAATTTACCTTCAACTTTAACTATCAGTCAATGCGTGTTAGCCAAAGCCCTTGATCTATTAAATTGTCTCCTTTTTCACCTTCACAACGCATATGACTTTTCTGCTTTAAGACTCGCGATTGTGAAGCCCTGGCCAATCGATAGACAAACAGGGGCGATGACTGAGAGCGTTTTTGAATGTTTAAGAATCTCAAAGAATATTTCCAGGTAGAATAGTTACAAGATACAAAAAAAAAAAAAAAAAATAATAATAATAATTTTTGCGAGCAAAGCACAAAGCATATCTATCAGCTTCTAAGGGCAATATTGTGCTTCCAACGTTACTCTGGCAGTTTTCACGTCTACATTTGCGAAATATTTTTTTAAGTAACTTTGAATTTTTATTCGTCCCTGGGGAAGAGTTAACAACTTTTTAGTAATGATTCGACATCAATGTTTAAGCAGCTCGTAATTAAGAACAGTTATAGAAGAGGGCCAATGCACGATCCAGCGGCACAATGTTATAAAAAAGAGTAGAAAATGTCTTTCTTGCTTTATCTTACATTTGATATATAGATTAAAGTACTAGTGGAAATTCTTTCTTTTTTCTTTTTATAGAAGAAACAAAGGCAGCTCAAGCCATACGTACGTAACTATAGGCATGAAATCAGATTTTGCATCAACCACTTTCTTATTACGCTGTCGCGAAGTGTGTAAGTGAGTATCAAATAAGTAAGTGATTAACTGACGATTCGCAAATTTAATAGTCAGTAAAGTGCATTCAATAAAACAATTTTTTTAAACTTTTATTTAAGCGAACAAAAGGTAATGAAAATATCAGTAAATTCTCTCCTCGCCGGCCGAGAGGGGGAAAGATAAATTGCGAAAATATCGCACACAGCATATACAAATATGTCGAACATATTTATATATCTGCAGCTGAAAAGAAAACAACTTGTGAAAATTGTATTTAAATGGTATCTGTTAACTCATATAGAAGTGACGAGCAGATTTGTACAAGCGTACAACGTGGTTATAGAAACACATAGTATATGCGACAATACTGGTTTTCCATTTTTCGTATGATTTTGCTGTACATTGCAGGAGGCACAAAAGAAAATACTACTCAAAAAAAAAAAAAAAAGGTATAAATAAGAAAAAATGCCAACTTTTTAAACAACATGAAGATAATAGTCATCTCAGAGTAATAGCGATGACAAACATGACGTAAATCGCATTATAACCAGATAGTCTTTATTGGTAGATCAATAGCCCTCGTCCTGGTGTTGAAATCGGTAATAACATCTACAATAGCTATTGATGATAAACCTCATGTTACGATTCACAGAGGTCGACACAATTGCATATCCCAGCGCGTAGTTGGTCTAGTGCAGTTAACAAGATTACGGGCCATATGGTGGGTACGCAAGACTCGTTCAACAGCGAGTGTAGAATTTTCAATAAACGCAAAGAATCATTTTCCTGGTTTTGTTAATGTTTCATTGACTACTGTTTGTTTATCCCTCCAGGAAACTGCTTGTAGCACCGTTTAATCGTTGTTTACGTTTAATTATTGTAACGTGCATACAACAAATAAAACTAAATGTGAAATGAAAGTATGCATCTCAGTGTTGCTTGTTCTATAGGCGACAATGCACCTTCAGCAACGCACTTAATTTCAATTAACTTTATTTTAGGGCGTTTCAACTTAAGAAATCAACATCAAAGAAGGACGAGCCGTTCGTATAAAAGACCTATTTATACCTTAGATCGGATAGAGTCGAAACGATAATGTATAATGTATATAGCATAAGTGATAAATAATTTTCTGAACTGGCAAATTAATGTGGTGTTTACAAAAAATCCATATTATTTTTAGAAAGTTCCAACCCTCGAACAACGTCTATCAAAAAATTCACATCATTTCGATTATTTGTTTATGATTGATTGAAAGTGCTTTAGCTGCCGGTAGATTCGTTATATTCAAAACGAACCAATATATGTATTAATTAAATATTGCTTTTTAATGGGAAAATATATCGTTCAAAGTCGGCGTTACAGTCGGCGTACAGATCTCAGACTACGGTGACTGAGATGTCTGAAGCATCATTCATAATCATTCATAAAGGATCTTCATCATCAATTAGCCTATTTATATAATTTTTGGCAAACAAATAGTCGTATATGATCTGATCAAGACACTGTTACGAAAAGTGTATCTCAAAGGAGAGGTTCACCACTGCATACGCAATATGTACCATTTTTAGTGAATACGCATCATTTTGCTTAACTGTCAAGATCTGATATCTGTGACAGTTAGGGGTAAACTGGCCATAGCTATGCTAGGCAACGATTTCAGTTCACAACAAGTAGCGTAACTGTCTTACAAAAACGATATGAATTCAGCTGCGGCCAAGCGAAATCGCTATCAACTATTGGATCATAAAAAATCGACCTAAATTTTTTAAAAATGCGTATACAATGAACTGCTGACCGGCCCTATCAACTCTCGTATTCTACATACGTATATATACATACGTATACGTATACTTATATTCTACATATATATATATGTACATTTTGAATGCCTCCCGTATGATTCAAAGTTTCAAATACTCGGCCGCTAGAGAGCAGAAATTTTTTAAACTTTTAATATATTGGCGCAATTTGTTTTGCTATACTTATGGCTATTTATAATCATTGCAATAAATAAAAAATAAGAAATCGAAATAAAAATAAAAATCGTATGCCTATCTTAAAACGCAGCATGCATAACAACTTATCGTTGTGGTGTATAGTGCTGTGTGGAATGTGTTTATCTTGCGTAGCACTTTTTAATCGACAGTATGTCTTTATATTATTCTTATATCGGTTACCGTCCAGCAAGATCATTGTTAATCAATGCAATTAGCTTTGAAGAGGCGTAGGCGAGAATATCTGTACCAAGTTTCGTTTCTTCATTCAAATCCATTCAAATCTAATCGTTAAGTGTACGATTATTGCAAATAGTGATAGAGAGATAAATCGCCTAAAATGCATCATGCGTTTAAGAATAGTATATAGACTATGCGACTATCCGGTGCTTGCCGCTCTGTTCACACGAAATATGTTGCAAGTGGATTCGTAAGCTTTATTTATATAATATAAGTATAAAAATTATTTTATTATTCGAATTTTTATTAGGTAATAAATTTTTATTGTAAACATATATACAAATTAACATAAACATAATTGAAAATCATGTTAAATGTCTACTCAAATAAAAGAGCAATAGTTTCGCGTATAGAGGATCTGTGTAATTAATAGAAATTTGGAAAATTTCTGTTTATTAGCAAAACATGGTTCAAGTAATTAATTAAACATGTACAATGCACAACAACTTTTGAACGAACATGTAAACAAATCGATAGAATGATTTTGTCGGAAAAGTTATGACGCACATTAAAAGTACAATCGTACAAGCATTGTACATGTATGCATGCACGCAATAGCGCCGTTCGTAGCGATCAAAAATGTATATATATGTACTTGATAGGAATTCAATTTCAAATGGAACAAGGAAAGATATCATAAGTGATATCATTTCGAAAACGAAACGTTCTCCTGATCTCAAGCATATTGAACGATTATCGATATTCAAGCAATTATCACCTTTCGCCGTATCTGTTATCTGCCTATTTGACAACCCAACATATATATAGTGTCGTTTGGAAATTAATTACAAACCACAAAATGGTTATTATTTTATGATAACATGTCAATCCCTTTTTCCCTTTTAATATAAAAATAGATTGAATTGTTTATAAACTAGCTAAGGCAAAAAGTTCATGGCGCTTTACGCGATAGATTATTTTGATATCTCAAAAAAATTCGTAAAATTAACCCGCTCAAGTCATTATATTGCCACGCGTAAGGAAAATAAGCGCCTGTAGATGATTGAAAAGAGAACAATGTCACATCTGTTAGTTCGATATTTCTAAAGCAATCGAAATTGTAGCAAAAAGCTCAATTAAGGTGATAACATATCGCAGGCTTGCCCAATATATCGCGGCTTTATGCCAAAAATGCATTAGCAAAATCACTCGCACACAAATGACTCGCGCATTTTCACTCTAGAAAT
>NW_024005132.1:0-1142 GCF_014805625.2 Glossina fuscipes
CTCCAAAAAGTTGTGAAATACGCTAGTCTGTGATCTTATGAGCCCCCCATCCCGCAGTTACACATTGACGAAAAGCAGTTTTAGACCATTTGAATAAGATTGAAAAAAAAAGAAAAAGGATCGATATATGGATGTCAAATGAGTTAAGCGCGAAAAGTAATCGAATTGATCGAGCTGTTCTTCGTCAATCGCTGCTAAACGCTAAACGAAACGAAATAGTGTCATTTTCAAGGAGATTGAGATCAGGCGACAGAAAGTGGCCACATACGCTAATAATGTGGATAATATATCATGGTCCAAGATTGATAAAGTTGCGTAAACGATAGCAAAGTATGTGTATATAATTAATAAGAAATTCGTCGTCTTCTAATGTGGCAACAACACTCGTGTGATAGTAGTGTTTGATAACAATATAATCAAAAATTTGATAATTGGAAAACAAAGCCTGTGAATTTCACTTTGATGTTCAGTTGTTGTTCCGGAAGTCCAAGTGACATACAGTAAAGTAATTTTGCCAGAAATATGGTAAAAATGTTGTTGGTGACGGAAATGCCACATTTTTGTTTTAATAAAGTTTCTTTAGAATATACGAGTTTAAAGGGTTAATAATTTGAATTTCAAAGAAAGACTACTCGAACTTTTTCCTTCATCTTACTTATTTGTACTCTACGTTTTTCTCCGAATTTTTTTTTCCAAATTTCAACAAAAAAAAAGGCGCTTAAAATACGTTTTAATTTTATGGCACTTGCCATATCTTTTCGCAAGGGTAAGGCTCCTGGCTTATATTTCTTAAAACTACTGCGTATTAACAAATTGGTAAGAATTCTCTTTTAGTATGCATTTCGTCTTAACAGAATGTATCCACCCAAATCATTTCCTAATCAATTGAATATGTAAAAATTTTGGTAACGAAATTACGTTTTCAGCAATTGTTTTGAATACAGTGCCCTGAGTAAATGCTAATATTTGTGCAGAGTTGTTAAGAAAGTATTTTTCAGATTATAT
Organism: Glossina fuscipes; assembly: GCF_014805625.2. NCBI lineage: Eukaryota > Metazoa > Arthropoda > Insecta > Diptera > Glossinidae > Glossina > Glossina fuscipes. The sequence goes on from NW_024005132.1 coordinate 1,006, forward strand.
GACAAATAGTGCAGAAAAATGATTTTTTTATTTTCGAAAGGATATAATTTTTTGGCAAACTCACCAAAAAAATACGCATCGCATGAGAAAACAGTACCGTAAAGGAAACTTGACAGCTATTGACAGCTATAGACAAT
>NW_024005133.1:0-1142 GCF_014805625.2 Glossina fuscipes
CTCCAAAAAGTTGTGAAATACGCTAGTCTGTGATCTTATGAGCCCCCCATCCCGCAGTTACACATTGACGAAAAGCAGTTTTAGACCATTTGAATAAGATTGAAAAAAAAAGAAAAAGGATCGATATATGGATGTCAAATGAGTTAAGCGCGAAAAGTAATCGAATTGATCGAGCTGTTCTTCGTCAATCGCTGCTAAACGCTAAACGAAACGAAATAGTGTCATTTTCAAGGAGATTGAGATCAGGCGACAGAAAGTGGCCACATACGCTAATAATGTGGATAATATATCATGGTCCAAGATTGATAAAGTTGCGTAAACGATAGCAAAGTATGTGTATATAATTAATAAGAAATTCGTCGTCTTCTAATGTGGCAACAACACTCGTGTGATAGTAGTGTTTGATAACAATATAATCAAAAATTTGATAATTGGAAAACAAAGCCTGTGAATTTCACTTTGATGTTCAGTTGTTGTTCCGGAAGTCCAAGTGACATACAGTAAAGTAATTTTGCCAGAAATATGGTAAAAATGTTGTTGGTGACGGAAATGCCACATTTTTGTTTTAATAAAGTTTCTTTAGAATATACGAGTTTAAAGGGTTAATAATTTGAATTTCAAAGAAAGACTACTCGAACTTTTTCCTTCATCTTACTTATTTGTACTCTACGTTTTTCTCCGAATTTTTTTTTCCAAATTTCAACAAAAAAAAAGGCGCTTAAAATACGTTTTAATTTTATGGCACTTGCCATATCTTTTCGCAAGGGTAAGGCTCCTGGCTTATATTTCTTAAAACTACTGCGTATTAACAAATTGGTAAGAATTCTCTTTTAGTATGCATTTCGTCTTAACAGAATGTATCCACCCAAATCATTTCCTAATCAATTGAATATGTAAAAATTTTGGTAACGAAATTACGTTTTCAGCAATTGTTTTGAATACAGAGCCCTGAGTAAATGCTAATATTTGTGCAGAGTTGTTAAGAAAGTATGTTTCAGAATATATGACAAATAGTGCAGAAAAATGATTTTTTTATTTTCGAAAGGATATAATTTTTTGGCAAACTCACCAAAAAAATACGCATCGCATGAGAAGACAGTACCGTAAAGGAAACTTGACAGCTATTGACAGCTATAGACAAT
>NW_024005134.1:0-1449 GCF_014805625.2 Glossina fuscipes
AACAACACTTGAAAAAAATAACATCTACCAGAGGCCAGAGGTTGCATTGTAGTAGAGAGGAAAAATTAATTTTTACATCGGAAAATAATGCCATTAATGTAAACATATACATGCCTGTGAATGTGTGCTTGTGTATGTACGTGTATGTGTATGTTGGCGTATATGTTCGTGTTTGTTAAAGTTATATGATTAAAGTTTAGTTATAACAACAGACATATGTGTGCATGGAGATGAAGAACATAACATCTTTTGCGACCTCAATCGCATACACATCACTCGAGCAAAAAGTGCATAATAACTAACAATATAATCCTAAGACAATAACGTTAATGACCTTTATTTAATATTCCAGAGTTAGGAACAATATCCATGTTTGTGTATAGCAAGCGTGTACACAATGATATATTTTTGCTTATGTAAATTCATTTTGTGTTTACAACTGAGAGCTCTACGAAGAAGAACAAGAAGAAGAAGAAGAAGAAGCAGGGAAAATCCACAATTCTCTGACTGATTAAAGTGAGCATGAAATGTGCAAATAAACGAAGAATTGCAAGATAGACTGACGCAGTTGCACACAAACATACACAAACACACACACGCACACACATATTGCTTACTTGCCTTTACCATAATGATAATGCAGTTAAAGTAAAATGGGTTTGGCCGTATAGTCAACATTAATTTGCTAATTTCTATGCCTATGTCTGCCTGACTAACTGCTTGCCAAGCTCGGGCTCACGGCATGACATAGGCATAGAAATTAGCAAATTAATGTTGACTATACGGCCAAACCCATTTTACTTTAACTGCATTATCATTATGGTAAAGGCAAGTAAGCAATATGTGTGTGCGTGTGTGTGTTTGTGTATGTTTGTGTGCAACTGCGTCAGTCTATCTTGCAATTCTTCGTTTATTTGCACATTTCATGCTCACTTTAATCAGTCAGAGAATTGTGGATTTTCCCTGCTTCTTCTTCTTCTTCTTCTTGTTCTTCTTCGTAGAGCTCTCAGTTGTAAACACAAAATGAATTTACATAAGCAAAAATATATCATTGTGTACACGCTTGCTATACACAAACATGGATATTGTTCCTAACTCTGGAATATTAAATAAAGGTCATTAACGTTATTGTCTTAGGATTATATTGTTAGTTATTATGCACTTTTTGCTCGAGTGATGTGTATGCGATTGAGGTCGCAAAAGATGTTATGTTCTTCATCTCCATGCACACATATGTCTGTTGTTATAACTAAACTTTAATCATATAACTTTAACAAACACGAACATATACGCCAACATACACATACACGTACATACACAAGCACACATTCACAGGCATGTATATGTTTACATTAATGGCATTATTTTCCGATGTAAAAATTAATTTTTCCTCTCTACTACAATGCAACCTCTGGCCTCTGGTAGATGTTATTTTTTTCAAGTGTTGTT
>NW_024005135.1:0-1758 GCF_014805625.2 Glossina fuscipes
CGACATTAGCTAAGGAAAAACACAGTTTTCTCTATTTGTATTTACTAATATCAGAACAATTACCTGATGCTGATGACTAACTGCTGGTTAATTCCAAAAACTTGAGTGTTTAAATTTAAAAACTATGTACATTCAAAAGCAGTTCATTGGCAAGTTATTACAGCGTCCAAATGTTACGTAAAAATTTATCTTCACTAGGCATTCAGTTTGAAAACACATTATGTTCATTTAGCAATTGAATCATTCTATTAAAGCGCTTAAATAAAATGAATTATGGGATTGGAAGGCTTCAGGAATCGGGTCGATATTTCTTGTACATTGGTCTACTAAAGCGGCCACAATATAAAAAAAGGAGGAGGAATAGGGTACTCAAGGAATAAATTTGAACACAGATAGAGTTGCTATGTGTTTGTTGTTAGAGACCAATTACATAACGACATTAGCTAAGGAAAAACACAGTTTTCTCTATTTGTATTTACTATTATGAGAACAATTACCTGATGCTGATGATTAACTGGTTAGTTCCAAAAACTTGAGTGTTTAAATATAAAAAATATTTACATTCAGAAGCAGATCATTGGCAAGTTTTTACAGCGTCCAAATTTTACCTAAAAATTTATCTTCACTAGGAATTCAGTTTGACAACATATTATGTTCATTTAACAATTGAATCATACTATTAAAGCGGTTAAATAAAATGAATTTAAGGAAGGGAAGGTTTCAGGAATCGGGTCGATATTTCATGTACATTGGCCTACTAAAGCGGCCACAATATAAAGAAAGGAGTAACGATTGGGTACTCAAGGAATAAATTTGAACACAGATAGAGTTGCTATGTGTTTGTTGTTAGAGACCAATTACATAACGACATTAGCTAAGGAAAAACACAGTTTTCTCTATTTGTATTTACTTATATCAGAACAATTACCTGATGCTGATGATTAACTGCTGGTTAATTCCAAAAGCTTGTGTGTTTCAATTAAAAAAATATTTACTTTCAAAAAGAGTTCATTGTCAAGTATTTACAGCGTCCAAATTTTACCTAAAAATTTATCTTCATTAGGCATTCTGATTGACGACACATTACGTTAACTTAACGATTGCATCATTCTGTTAAAGCGCTTCAATAAAATGAATTTAAGGATTAGAAGGCTTCAGGAATCGGGTCGATATTTCGTGTACATTGGCCTACTAAAGCGGCCACAATGTAAAGAAAAGAGGAAGGATTGGGTACCAAAAGGATAAATTCGAACACAGATGGAGTTGCTATGTTATTGTTGTTATAGAGCAATTACATAACGACATTAGCTGAATAAAAACACAGTTTTTTCTATTTGTATTTACTAATATCAGAACAATTACCTGATGCTGATGATTAACTGCTGGTTAATTCCAAAAACTTGAGTGTTTAAATTTAAAAGATATTTACATTCAAAAGCAGTTCATTGTAAAGTGTTTATGGCGTCCAAATTTTACCTAAAAATTTATCTTCTCTAGGCATTCAGTTTGACAACACATTATGTTCATTTAACAATTGAATCATACTATTAAAGCGCTTAAATAAAATGAATTTAAGGAAGGGAAGGTTTCAGGAATCGGGTCGATTTTTCGTGTACATTGGCCCACCACAGCGGCCACAATATAAAGGAAGGAGGAGGAATTTGGTACTAAAGTAATAAATTTGTACACAGATAGAGTTGGTATGTTATTATTGTTATAGACCAATTACATAACGACATTAGCTAAGGAAAAACACAG
>NW_024005136.1:0-17192 GCF_014805625.2 Glossina fuscipes
GTGTGTGTGTGTGTGTGTGTGTGTGTGTGTGTGTGTGTGTGTGTGTGCGTGTACAAATAATTTTTGAGAACTTTATTCAGAGAAACTGGCACTGATACGACTTTAACTTTTTTCATCTTTCAGACAGTTTTCGAATTCCATCGCGAAAAAAGTTTCTTTTTTTAAGGTTACCCCTAATTAAACCCATATTTGGGCAATTTTGTAAGAATCGGTGCTCCGTTTGACCAATTAGAAAGTCATCTATTAAAACCAGTGTCAATCGATAGAAGTAATATCTGCTGATAACAGCGGAGAGAGTACAACATTCCAGCGCATATACATATATATATATATAGTGTATTATATTTTTACTCTTTTGTTAAAATCGTTATAACGTCAACCAGCAAGCTACAAATACCACATAAACTTCATCTGTTCATCTGTCCGTCTACCCAACTGTATAGTATCTCTTGTAAATGAAGATATCGTTGACAAATTTGAACAAGAATTTGAAAATAACTCAAACCGGTCAAAGAAAATGTAAGCAATGCAACAACAATTGAGAGAACAACTGTGTTTTCAACGTTTTTTGGCTCATTACTCATAAACTACAACTTCCACGTTTGCGTAAGTGTGTGTGGCATAAAAATAGAAGACCCGTTAACATTTCAACATCCTTTCCCATATCATGACACTAAAAATGTAACAGTTTACTCATAACCAACGCGACATTCATAATTGTCAGTTTGGATTCCATGCTCACTGTAATACGTCCGATGGTTCGACTTCTACTATTGAATTAATTAAAAAAAAGTCTTATATCAAGAGAAAATCTCTGCCTGAACCTTTCGAGTGACCTTCGACAGATCACTTAACGAGAAGCTTGATCACAGTTTTAACTTTTCGAGATGTGCCCGTGATCTTATGCAATCATCATTGCGAGTAAGTCAAAATTCTTCCTTTTCGATCGTGCTGAACGTAATGACGTCGCTCTTAATATCAAAATATCTGTTATGTGTATTGAGTTTGTGAAGTCTACACGATGTCTCGGAACAACACTCGATAACAAACCAAACTTTAGCCCGCATACGGATATCTTTGCGAAGACCCTGTAATCTTTATGTCTATTATGTCTAATAATTAGCGTCAACCTTGAACTCGCTCGCACTCTTTTAATTGCACATATTATATATCATATTGAAGTGGTCAACGGATGTCCCCTACATAACCAGCTATTAATAATATCGGACAATGTATCTATAATATCCGTCTCAGAGATCATGTGACCTCTAATGTTCAAACATTCTTAAAATTCTCGTTTGAAGACTATCTTAATGGTAAAGAACTTATTTATCTATCTAAAGTTATTAAGTTTCAGTGACCGCAACTGCATTTAGCAGTGCTAGTAGGAATCTCCCACGACGATCATTCCCTTCGCAACGATCTCACTCGCTGATAAGTTATTCGTTATACGTTGCGCTCGCTCGTGGGACAATCCTCCACTAAATTTTTGGATCTCTTAACACAGGGGTTCGTCTCTTTAAGCAGGGATTAGTTACTTTGAATAAACGATACGTATATGTTGACAATGGCTTCTTATTTATAACATGTTTTGTCGTTTCCTCACAAGCGTTATAACAGGTTTACGAGTTTAATTACTTAAATATAATTTAATTATGATAGCAGTCATACATTGATAATACGCTTGCATTCATCACGAATAAACTTGATTATTTTGTCTAAGCTTCTGTGCGCTTAGCTGGTATGTATTTTTCGACCGCTCAAAAATCGCAATAGTTGATGCATTAGTCTAAAATTTGGTACAAGCTTTGTTTTGACTGAAACAAATCTGCTCTAATAGAAGCAATGTCTAATATATTCTTATCTCCCATATATATATATATATTCCGTGTTCGATATTGTCATAGTACCCTTAAAATATATGTCATCAAATTTGTTTAAAATTCTACTCATCATCAACCGATTTACCGATCAATAAATATAATTTTTAATAGTAATGGGTATTGGTATAAAATGCACCCTAAAAGGTGAGCTTTACATCTAAAGTCCTTGGAAAATTAAATGGTGTCACAAAAAGACTTTTGTCTTTCTAATTAAAAATTAATGCTAATTATTAACAAAACTCACGCTTCCTCATAAATGACTTGTACATTCTAAGGCACTTAAATGCATATGCAAAACGTTCTAGCTTTTTTTTTTTTTTTTTTTTTTTTGCATATTTTATTAAGTATAATCGCAAAACAATATCACCTTAAGATCCCCTAAGGTAGTGAACGGTGTGTGTAAGCTTTGAATAAAATGTGGTATAAAAAAACAACTAAAAGCATTATAGTCTGTTATGACCAACCCTAATTAAGCACCCTACACTACTTCGCTTAATACAATTATTCATATAACGACTTTTTCAATTAAGGTATTGCATGGGAACAGATCGAAGGTGTTGTCCGATGCGAGCCCACAAAACAGTACGGTATACAAAAATTCATAAAAGTATCTCAAAAATTGCAATGTATAGATCGAATACAAGAAGATAAGGCGGTCAGGCGGTCAGGCGGTCAGGCTGACAGACAGTCAGGCGAAAGAAGACAGATAGGAAAGCTTTTTCGATAAAGAAATACATTCAAAATAACCTTTTCAATCAATCGATATACGAAAAATGGATTCGTCTATCACAAGTTCTACAGGATATAGTGCTCAACATACTTGCGGCATACTACAATTACTATAGACTATAAATAGACAATTACTAGCAAGGTTAACGAGTAAAACTGAACTCTACTGTTTCTGTTAGCATAATTCAAATTTCACGCATATGATATTTTAACATTTTCGATAGCTTCTACAAAACGATATTCTCGTAAATCATATCTATCCGTAATTAATTCTTTTGAATATACCTTTAATGTGCGTTAAAATAAATAGAAAATAAATTGAAAATGAGTCGGAAGTAAAATTTTATCGTTAATTGCGAATGCATTGGTAAATCGATCGTCACTATTTTTGCACTAAACATTATGGTCGCAGCTTTGTATCAATCAAGAAATGTTTGCGCCAAATTTCAGTTTACTTTTTCTTTATCTTTATTTTTTGGCGATTGTGACGATTCACAAATGGAAGCGTTTTAATTGAAATAGATATTCGAAATTTAAAAATAACAAAATGGGCGTTTTCCAGAAAAAATAATAAACATATTTGCTGCGTTATATCCCTAAAAACGATTATATATAACATTTAAAGATATCTACCTAATTATGCAGAACTTTGAATATGCGATTTTAACGATCCTTTTTTCCAAAAGTACATATGCAAATACACAAAGCGCTAAGAGCACCTCGAAGCTTTCCTACACACCCGAATTTATCAAGAGAAATATATCATTTAGAATTTAAAAATTGCCTTTTCTTATTTCTACGCATATAAAAAACTCTCTCTCTCTTACATTCGATTGCAATATTTGTTAAAATAATTACGAAATCCGCGAAATATATTACCCAGTTAAAAGAATATTACGCCGACATATGCAAAAATATTATTAGTTAACAATGAATGATATAATGAAGACAATATTTTGCGAAAAGTATGCTTGCGACACTATTATTTATGAATTGAACAAATGAATTAACGAATTGACTTTGATTAAATTAGTAGGACTAGACATTAGATTTCAAATCCATTTCTGACAAAATTTCAAATCCAATACAAAATGAGTTTCTATCCCATACACATAGAAATCATACTAAATTTAATAAAGATTATAGTGAATTATAGCTGAGATAACTAGATGACAAGATAATCTAACATTTATATCAAAATTCAGACAAGGAAATTATTACCAAATAAGAAAAACAAACCATATTTTCGACCAATATCCATTGTCTACTTGTTTTCGTACATACACATTTATATGTGTACCATATACGCGTATTCATATGAAAACGTAGAATAACATATATGTTTGCGTTAACGCCAGATTAAGAATCTATTAACAGAACACATACGCATAATGAGAATGAAGGAGCAAGCGGTCAACTGATTGCTAATTAACAGTGTGAACTACCGTTACTGATGGCAGAAAAACAACAAGTCCGTAATAATCTCCTAGTTTAAATTTTCATTTATGTTAGACCATCTTGCCATCTAGTTGTCTCTGATCATAAGTTATCAATTTGCTGCTTGCTAGAAGAAGAACAAGAAAAGTGAATAGGAATAGTCAAGAGTTTTCGCTTCTTACTTTTTTTAATGATTGAAGAAAAAACTATTAATAACTTAAAGAAGAAACGGTATTAACGAATCCTTTCATTATTTCAATAGTACAATTTCTTCAAAAGAAAAATTTTTTAAATTTATAGAGGAACGACAAAAATTTAGCAAAAAAATACCTTTATAGGGTTAAGAAAAATGCATACATACTGAAATTGAAACAATATTAAATTGAGGAAATTTTAATACAAAATGTTGAATATAACAAAAAAAAATTATATTTTGCATCTGATTAACAAACGATAACCAACTATTTAGCGCATATAGGCGTCACGGCATTTTTGCAATAAAGCATACGATCAGGAAAACCCAAAATTTGAAAGCCAGCTACATATACGTACGCCTACGTTTTTGTGCATGTCTGCTGTACGCAATTCTATAATAAAATGTATTTCCAACAAATATTAATAAAAACTGAAAATAAGAGCTCGTCTGTTAATAATTTTTTTTCTAACTAGAAAAACTGAAACGTTAGCAGTATGTAACACTGCATATATTTTCGCGGAAATTTCACCTTTGCTGCGTGAATCTGTTTTGATAAGTGACACATGGGAGAGTAATTTAAATATGAAAACAAAACGAAATTATGGCTACAATATTCAGCACAATTGTTCGCTTTTTTAATACTTATATACACAAAACGCGATCATACAGCCATTTTTCCAAACGATTCAATTTTGCTGAATACTTCTACAGCAGTAATTGAGTTGTTTATGTATATTCCAACACTGCGTTCTTCCAAACTTATACTGCATTGTCCGTCTGCCTAAGCGGCGAAAACCCTGTTAATAATCATTCTCTTTAATTTTGTGTTTTCTTGTAGGTGAGAAAATTGTTAATATCTGTATGGCTGAATTACTGAGCTCAGTGCGCTTTCTTATCATTGCCATTCTTGTTGTGAACTAAAGATTCTACTAAAATTATATTTTAAATTTATTTGTATTACATTCATTTCATTAAAAAATGTATGTGAAAATTTTACATTTCGGTATTTTGCAAAACTTGACTAAGAACATCAAGCAAGCCCGTTTCGTTTCATCGTTTTTTAATTTTCTAGTTCAATTGTTCAAATATTTAATTAATAATAATTTTATATCTTGTAACACCCTTGACAACTTGTTTTATTTGACAGAATGTTAAAACAATATTATTATGATCAATATTTTATATAAGTGAAGGCATGCATAAAAATGGACCCATTAGGCAGTTTGAAGTTCTGAACAAAGCCACCCTTACTTTTTATGGGCGAAGATAATTTGCTTATATATTATGTAATTAACGTGGACGAGAATGATGTAGAAAAATATTTATAATAAGTTGTTTATTTGAAAGAAAGAAGTAAAGCTGTAAGACGCACCATCCCTCGAACTAAAGAATGAAGTATCGTCCTATTGTTCTAGCCAACAAATACGTGTCAAAAAACGCAAGATTGTGGATCAATTTATTTCTGTGCTTACTCTTCGTTTATTGCTGGAATGTTTACTTATCCAAAATTTTTGATAGTAAATTAAGACCTGACAGATAAAATATATAATTTATTTTTCAAGACAGTAGTCACATCTATTTCGAAACAAAAAGGATTGTAAATATTATTACCATTTTATTTATTATAATTAGCTATTGATGTGTGCACGCGTACCAAATCTAGGTTTTGATAGTACATAATGTTTACAACTCTGTCTTTCAATTCAAGAATTGCAAGTGCACCAATTTTCGCACTGAACTAATACAAATTACAACTGTGTGATCATGATGTAATTAAAAAAGAAAATATCATATATTTTAAAACCTTTCAATTTATTTAACAGTCATGTTTTTCATGTTATACTAATACTCAATATTTCCCAAATGCGCTAATAAAAAAACACATATTAATGAATTATAATAATTTGCATATAAAATAAGATATCCTCTGCTTCTTCTTTTGCTTTGAGATTTTCGTAAACTCTCAACCCTGCCTTAGCAGTAACAAATCACATAAAATAGTGAATAATAAATGTGTCAATGACAGCTACGATGAACCTTCTGCAATAGTGCACCGACTAATTCCAATTGTTTGAAAATTTATTTAATTTAAAGACAATCCAAACAATCCCCCAAACTATAAATTTGTAAGCGTTGTTATATTATTGCGACATTTATAAATTCAACTGATTTTTACTTTGCATTTACATCGCATTTTGTTATAGTTAAAGATGTTTCATTCTAAGTTGTTCCTTTCATGAAGTGATTTCATTCCCCAATGTGGCAATCAATCCCCAAGTTAAATAGTATCACTAGTTACTGACAATACTGCTTAGTATAAACACCTTGCTGAAAAAAAATTTAGTAGGTTTATCGTTTACAGGCCTTTTATATACCAAAAAAGAAGATTTAAAAAAGAAAAAATAAAACGAAAGAAAGACGGCAAAATGAGTCCGTCGCTAGTAAATTCAACGACACAATATAATTTCAAAGTGGTTCTATTAGGCGAAGGATGCGTGGGCAAAACATCAATTGTATTACGCTATGTAGAGGATAAATTCAATCCGCAACACATCAGTACTTTACAGGCTTCGTTTCTAACGAAGAAAGTAAATTTAGACAACGGTGCCAAAGTCCAGCTTAATATATGGGATACTGCTGGTCAGGAAAGATTCCATGCATTGGGTCCTATCTACTATAGAGGCTCACACGGTGCTATACTTGTTTATGATATAACCGATGAAGATTCATTTCAAAAAGTTAAAAATTGGGTAAAAGAATTGAAACGTATGCTGGGCTCCGATATAATTTTAACTATAGCAGGCAATAAAACAGATTTAGAAAATGAACGTACTGTGCCATTTGAGGATGCTTTAGATTACGCAGACAGTGTCGGGGCGTATTATTTTGAAACGTCGGCCAAAGCTAATGAAAACATTGAAAAATTATTTACGGAATTAACAGAATTTATGATCGAACATGTCCAACAGAACAATCAACAGAACCAAAGATCGGCACTTAATGGTCAATTTGGTCAACGACGCTTAATTGTTGAAGATTCTTTAGATGGCTCCGACGACGCTGGCGCTCCAGTAAATGGAACTACTCGTTCCTGTTGCGGTTGATTTTAACAATCAGTTGTATTAGTGAAAATAAAACGTAAATGTTTAGAGTATAATAAGTATTGTGATAATCTATGTAATGTAATCTGAAATTTGTTTCTTCATTTGCAAAATTGCATTTTTGCTTTATTCTTACAGAATATATTTTAAAACATTTTTCAAAATTTTAGCTTAATATACCTATGATTGTAAAACTGATAATATTCTATATTAATTATGTGATTATGCTTATCTTCATATATCATTTTGTATCGTTTACCTTTTCGTTTAATTGTTATCTTAAAAGATTTGCAATTCATTTGCGGATTTTTTTAAAGAAAATATCATCAAAATATATATAACGAGTATATAAAAACAATGGTAAAAATGAGATATAAATATATGTATGAGATATATATATATATATATATATGTACATGTATGAGTCATAAATTACGCAGCAAATATGCGGTAAATTTGTTTTCTACGATAATTATTAAGACGCAAAAAAAAGGATTTGCCTGAAGTGAACTTAGTAATCACTAAAATCTGAATCCATATCACATATCCTCTACACATGCAAAATCTAGATGTTTTTTTTTTTTAAAAAAAAGGTGCATTTTTTCAGATATAAATGTTTCCGTCCTCTTTCCTTTTAAGCTTGAGCAGGAAGGAAGGAAAGATTAAGCTTGCAGGCATTGAATTCAATTGGTTTGTTGTATAAGAATGTGTTGAATCTGTTAATATGTACATGAACCATTCATAGCAAATCCTCTTTTAAGTCTAAAATATGCTTAAATTAAATGAAGTTGAGAGCGCGTCAGCTACAGTAAAGATTCATTTGCGTCGTTAATGCCTCGTTTTAAAACCTTTGTTTTAGTGTAAGGACATCTGCACGAAAAGAGAGATAGAGAAGGTTAGTAATGCGGAAGCATCATGTAATTTATTCTAATAATCTTTGATATTGTTAATGTAGGGACTTCTTAAGGACGTCAAAAAATTGTCGGTAATACATTATCATTAAGAAAGCACAGACAAACAATTGCGTTCGATTCATTACAGCTATTTAAATCCTAGTTTTCCATTAAGACATTTAAGACATGTTATGATTTACCCTAAATACCCTAAATACATGAAAGAAGAATGTAAATATATCAAGTATTTTTACTGAGGTATTTGATTTTTTTAAATTTTGGAAATTTTATATTTACACCCCATGCTGCGTATAGTATGGGGTATATTAAGCTTGTAAGGACGTAGGTAACACTCATAAGCAACTTTTATTATACCGATCGATTCAGAAAATGATTCTGAATGATTCTTGTCTGTCCCTCTGAATTCTGTCAATGCATTGTTCCGTTCAACCTACAGGTCGCAATATATGAGATATTTTAATGAATTTCGGTGTAGCGGCTTTTACTCACATACCTTTTCGGAAAAAACTGTGATCTTTAGTATTTCTCGACAAAACACTCAGAGTTATAGAACTTCGGCATTCAAAATTGGCATCAAAAATTTGATTGCGCTGAAGTAATTCTTTCAACCTCTCCTTATATAATAATTTTTAAAATTTCATTGTGAAAATTGGTATATAATAGTAAATCGGCAAAGAGGTCAACCTTATCGAATTTGGATCGCTTATAAGGATTCGCAGGAAATGTAGACCCAAGTCAGGAACATTTTTTCACGTTAGTAATTAGAAATAAAAATTAAGTGGATCAAATTTGAACCACATAGGTATATTTACTCGACCCGCATATAAAATGTCCCGTGAAGAGTAGGCGCTTCAGCAAACGGGAAAAATGAACGGTAGGGAATTCGGATAGCATAGTCGCCAACAAATTTAGGGGCTATCATGAATGCAAGCGCTTATATGAAGAGAAAGTCTAATTTCTAGTTATGTTTTATAATGGAAACTGAAAGATAAAATTTTTGAGGAAGTAAAGTAACTTTGCTAAATTTCGATCATGCCATGCGATGTTTCGGGCATCGTCCAGCGCGCCCTTCCATGAAAATAATGTGTAATTTTTTGTGCAGAGCGCTTCACTGTATTAGGGCAAGTGGTGTAGGGCTTTTAATTGTCGAACTTGCCCGACTATAACGTTTTTACTTGTTTTTACTTAACAAGACTTAGGATCTCTATTACGGATCTACAAACTGTGTTCATAGTATCAAAGCTACCTTTAATTATTATCTTTTCATTTTTGCTATGCTATGAGTCCAAAAATGAGACTTTGCAGAATTTCATAGCATATGATCCTTGACTACGTTACGTTACTTATTTTTGCAGCGTATTATATAATGCCGTATTTAGATACATTTGGATCAGCAATGCTGCCTTTCAAGAGACGGATGTCTTATTCGAAAATATCGAATACCTTCACTTACGTGATATAGTTCCAGCATGTTTCTCTATATCGGCAGCAAAAATAGATAAATCGAGACTATAGAGAGATTTGTGTCTCTTTAACTTTAATATAATTCTTTTCTTTTTATAAATAATAGTTTCATGTATTATTGAGATAATTCCAACAATTACAAAAGAAAAGTTTACCCCTTCTCTTTTAGTATACGTTCGTACTGGTTTAAGGATCTCTAACTTAAGACGTTAGATCACTGTAAAATTTTGTAAAAAATCAACTTTTTTTTTTTTTTTTTTTGGTCACCTTAATTAGCTAAAACAATTGTGGGCGTGGCGAAAATTTTAAAAAAGATGGACTTTTCGAACATAACTGCCTAGCAGTATAGGGTCACTTGCTACTTTAAACTTTAAATTCGTTTGTCTCGAAACATAATTTTCAAAACTGCAAACAATGCAACTTACATCATTTTTCAATCTGGTTCTGATTCAAGTCTTTTACAATACATCTTTCAAATAACATTAATTTATCAAATAACTTGGAATTAATTTTTTCTTACAGTCTTGTATAGCTTGAGATCTCCTGGAGATATTTTCGAAATCCTATGACCTCTCGATGTTCGTCAGTTCGAAAACGGTTCTAAATGGTTGACTAATCCATCCGAAATCGATTATGCGCTAGAATAAATGGAAAATAAGTTGTAAGTAAGCCGGGATAACGACAATTGTTATGAACATGCAAGTGGCTCTGGTGAATATTTCGTCTATTAGCTTTTCAGATATCAGATATATCAAGGGGATCGATTGTTATAGAAGAAAATTAAACAAAAAATAAAAAAAAAATTATCAATTCTTCTTCTTTGAGGTTGTTTTAGTTTCTTCTGCATTGGGCGCGTAGATGACGATCATTTTCTAAACTCATATCTCTTACTCGGTCAAGGAATGTTTGAGTCGAATTCATTTATTACGTTCCTATCTTTATTTTTAACGACAAATTTGATAGGTTTTTTTGCTGAAAGCCATATACTTGAGGGGAAGCTTTAGATAAAAGGAAACAAAAGGTTTTTAAATCTATCTAAAAATATTGCTTTATTCGAATTTTTATTTGTATTATGTGTTTGTATATAAATATATTAATAAACATATATAAAATATATAAAATTTTCTTTCTCATTCATAATCATATATATATACGTATATATATATGTACTTGTTATATATATATATGTATATCTTGGGACGAACATATTGATGTGCAAACGAATCTGTAATCAAATCGTTTTCATATAAATTATAAATGATTTCTAAATGATTTCAGTTAAAAAGAGCTTCAATGGAAGAAGCGAAGAAACAAAGACAATTTACATACATATAAAATATATATTTAGGATTTAGCTAAGTTAAAAAAAAAAAAAAAAAAATGAAAAGAAAAATAAAAATAAAAGAGTATTAATACACATACACACATGCATACGATTGAAAGCTTCAAAGATGATAATGAACTAAAAGCTTTCCATTTAAACAGAATGATAGTAGAAAATACTAATTAAATTAATCGATTTAATTAAATTACATTAAATTTAATTAAATTAAATAAAATTAAAAAAAAAAATTCAAATTGTGATCATTGCAGTGCTAGTACATATGCATATGTATACAAGCATTATATATATAATTAATTCATAATGTTTTGCGAGTTGGGGTCATTTGATTGGATATATATATATATATACATACATTTATATATATGTATTTATATATATATGGGAAGCCTGAAGCCTGAAGTATTCGTAAAAAAATTCATTTGTTTGTTGGTTTTCTTCATCACAGAACTATGTTCACTCACATAGCATTATGGAATTCGTAATTTTTTGCTTTTTGGAAGGGATAGGGACTATAGTTGTAGGTATTATTTATTAGCAGATGGTTCCAAATCTTTGGAGAATTCATTCATAACCTCTTTGTAAATCATAGGATCAAGATTGCAGCCCAACATATAAATTAGCCACCAATCACCGATATCTAGTCTTTCCGATAAGATGCGGCAAGTCTCCAAGCTTATCATACGATTACGAGCATGTAATAAACGTGGCCGAAAATTGGGCAATAAAATAATAACAGCTCTGCAAATAAATGAATAAATAAATAAATACACACACACACACACATGTCTTTATCATAAATTGTTTTTCTTTTCCTTTCATAGAATGTACAACTTACCGGAAAATGATTAATCCCGCCAATAAGAATAATAATATCATATACCAAAACCATATAAAGACATAAGTTTTCTCATTGACAATATTTAACGGCAGTATACATAGGGAATCGTGTTTTTGCAGTGAACCGGATGAGCCATATTTATGAAAGATGCACTTAGTGACACGTGGAAACACGTAAACCATTGGATCGAAACGCTGCTCCTGTGGCACATCGGATAATTGCATAATACGGGTACCGTATGATAAGAATTCGCCATCGAAGAAACGATTCATTATATACATTTGCACGATAATGTTAACGAAGCATAACACCTCGCATAACCAGTACCGTAAAGCATACATTTTATGACGCTATATATTATTGGAAATGTTTTTGATTATTAAAAAAATAGGATTAAACTTGATGACTGCATTTACCTTAATATGTTTACTTAGGTAATCCAGTAGAGCTTCTTTCTTGGCATATTTCTCTTCTGTTGTACAAATTGTTATATTGAGACCCATAACGATCATACGCATCAGACCGCCTTCAAATTTATCCCAGAGAAATTTCGGCGTATAACAAGCTATAGCCTAAAAATAGGCAGCACTTAATTATGAGTTTAATTCAAAAGCAAAAAAAAGACAAAAAGAAAAGCACACACGCACACATTGATATTTATTTATACGGTTCATCAACAAAGATCATCATTCACTTGGTGTCACTATACAATATTATCATTGATTTCTTTAGCCCATCATATCGTCCAATAACATAAACGCAACGTATTCTGTGTGTGTGTGCGTGTGTATATGTGGATTAGAAAGCAAAAAATAATTTTTAAATTTATTGTTTATATGTATCACTCGAGGAATTAAATACATATTAAAGCTGGAATTACGTTTATTACATCGCTCAATAAGTTCGTAGAATGGCTATTG
The DNA here is from genome assembly GCF_014805625.2 of Glossina fuscipes. Classification (NCBI taxonomy): domain Eukaryota; kingdom Metazoa; phylum Arthropoda; class Insecta; order Diptera; family Glossinidae; genus Glossina; species Glossina fuscipes. The sequence continues at coordinate 12,828 of NW_024005136.1, forward strand.
ACCCAGCCATATGATTTTCTAAGTTAGATATAACGTTCCAATGAAATGTTTGAAAGTTTCATGACAGGCCAACCATTAGTTTATTAGCTACAGTTATTTAATGGGTGTGTGTTATGCTACATATATACGAAATTAAAATTTTTTCATTATTCAATAAAACTAAAACTGTTATCTTATGAACTTATCGGGTGATGTCTAATATAATTTTTATCGAAGGATAATACACTTCTACAAACACTTTTTTTGTAAGCATGGATTTAAATTGCGTTGGTCGAGCTTTCCTCTATGGTGCGCTAATGCCAATTACAATTATTAGGGTAAGTTGCAATGTACGCTCGTTCTTCGGTCACTGAGATTCGTTGAGCTGTCGATAAGCAATTATTATAAGCAAATAATGCAAGCAAGAAAGTTGTATTTAGCTGGGGCCGAATCTCGCATAACCACCTGAGATAAAATTTTGCCTTTCACCTTTCACTTCACTAAAAGGTCTCATTAAGAAAAATTAATCCATCACGTGGTGACGTCCATCGTAATTAGTTTAGAATCAACGCACTCATCTTGTAGCCTTCTATTCTAGAAGCCCTTCTATTTGATGACCGTACCACTAGTATTACTAAGAAAAAATTAATTCACCAAAACGCGTTGTCTGCCATATTAGTTTTCCAATTTATGAATTTTTGTATGAATAGCAGACCTTTACTTGAGGAATATACGAAATAGTTTCCAACATTATCTCTCGTTTACCTTATGAGTAAAAAGCAGGAAACGTCAAAGGAAAAGCATTGAAAATAAAAAAAAAATTTTGTCACTTGGGGCTTGGTGGATTTCTTCCCAGACGATCTCGGGCGACCAAAGCGTTCAGCATCGTGGGTATCAAGACGATTTTCTTTAAAAGAGTCGTCATAAATTGTTTCAAATTATCTCTCTAAAAAGTAATAGTTTAATCTATATACGGAACTTGTGTTTTTCCACTGTTTTGAAAATTACAAGAGCAGCGTAACTAAAATCATTGCAACCTGTAAATTAATTGTGAGAATATTGTGAAATTTTGACATGTTTCGTTTGACGGTGCTGATGCTATCTAAAAAATCATATGGGTCTCTCAACAGTGTAGAAATATATTTGCCAGACCGGAGACTTATTGAGTGATATGTTAGTTTAGAAAAAAAGCAAAAAAATTAACTTCACAGTCATAATGGCGAACGAACAAAGTATAGAAAAACGCCTGAAGACATGGATAGATACTATACTCTCAACAGTGTAGAAATATATTTGCCAGACCGGAGACTTATTGAGTGATATGTTAGTTTAGAAAAAAAGCAAAAAAATTAACTTCACAGTCATAATGACGAACGAACAAAGTATAGAAAAACGCCTGAAGACATGGATAGATACTATATATCTACCGCGTGCATTTTAAATACCAACTGAGAGAGTGTGCCCTGAATCACTTAGAAGGTTGAAAATGTTCTTGTTTTAAAAACATTTTTATGTACATGACAGCGAATGCGTTTGTCATTCTTTATATATAATATGTAAAATATATATATATATATATATATATGTATATAAAACACAATATAACATAATAAAAGGCAAAAGCACAAAACTCTAATTAAACTCAATTGAGATAGAATTGAAACTATTTCAGCGTACAATAAAGACCAATGTGGAGTTCGTTAAGCTAAGCTCAAAAAAAAAAAAAAAAAAAAAATTACGACAAAACGCTATACGCGTATGCATATAATTTAATTGCTCTTGTCTCGCCATGTTTATGTGCCTGTGGCTGTGTGTGCACGTGTGTGCGTGTGTATGTTCATAATTTCAATTTACAAAATTATCAGTAAAAAAAGAAATTTCTAACGTTGGGTAACAAAAAAGACTTAAAAAATAAGTAAAAAACACTAAAAGCTGATAGTATGAGACGACATATTTGGCATTGCGAGATCGTCTCTAAAAAGCATGTTTTACACTAAAAATCATACGATTTCAGAAATTTTTGGCTGCAACATCAAATTTGATTTGAATTTGATTTACTAATGAAATTTTTGGACTCTCATCTGATATTATTAAATAAATCTTTCGTGATCAAAGTTGAAAGTGTCTTGTTTTGATTTTTCGGAAGACTTCCTCCGCGTGCGCACCGCGTACCATCGCAATCATAATAATAATAATCATCATAATCGGCATTCTATGAAGCGTTCTTTCCTTCAATCAGATTTGAAAAGTTGACAATGCTTGTAGGTTTACGGAGACGATATTCAATATGAGATCAGATCCAATTTTGGCAATTAAATTCTCCCAATTATTATTACTTTTTTTGCACGATTTTTTTTGAAAATATTTACAATTTTTTTCATTTTACACGATTTTTTCAAGTTGCGGAAAATATCCCCAAAATTACCATAGGTCGTAGGGTATTCTTTAATATGATTTTTTTTTTGCATGGTTTTCTAAGAAAAGTATGTATCGTGTAAAAAAATGTTGAGTGTATGTTAAGAATTCCCCATTTAAAGGACATTTAAAAGGTGATTGTAGTTAATAACGAAGAAGAAGTTTGAAGCAACCAAAGCGACTCGAATAAAATAAGGTACACAGTTCAATGAAAGAAGTGAATATAGTGGTTAACGCGAATATGATCATTGTCGCACTACCCATTATGTTGTAAAATTTATCTTTCGCGTATTATCGTTAAAAAGTGGATCGACTATAAAGTAATATCAAGTATTGGGGAAACAGTCGCAGCATATAATGAGAGCAAATACTTTCAGTAAACTAATGCAGCAACGAATTCACCAAACAGGCCACCTCTTACCACAGCGTGCCCAATATAAGGACTGAATCTTACTTTCCATTTAAATGAAAATTTTCTGAAAAAGATTTTTTTTTATTTTTTTTTATTTATAGTCACTTTTATGCTTTGTTACTTTCTGACACGGTTTAATGAATGTTTGACATTATTCTGGACGCACATGTTTGCAAATAAGCATACAATACACATACACGTACACACATCCATTTAAGGTTTGCGTTTATGCGAATCAGATGATATGCGGTTCTGACCATAATTGTAGTTTACAGACTCATAATTAAACTTGTTACCATGAATTTATTTATGTTTGTTTAAAAGTTGCAATTTTGTTGTCTTCTTTTCTTTTGCTAAGGCAATAAAAACGAATGTGTAGTTCGCATAAATGCATATAAATGAAAATTTACCTGGAAGAAGAGTACAAAGCAAACCCATTGATAGTAGGTATAATATTTTTTGGCATCTTCTTCGTCGAAATCATTAGCTACACCAGGATGTGCTACTTCACGACCAACCTAAAAGAGTAAGAAAACCAAAAGGAAAAAAATAAATAAATAAATAAATAAATAAAATAAGCAGCAGTTTGCTAAGCTTGCTCTAAAAATTTTTTATCCTTTTAAAAAAGAAGTAAAAATTAAAAATAACAAGTAAGAATATCATACTTGGATAAAGGCGAACATTAGTTACCCTACACCGCAGTTCATCGCATACAGCTATTCAGTCATTTCGGTGATAAGACGCCAAAAATTACACATCAATTTCATGCAAAGACTTAGTTCCCATGAGAGCCCCCATATTGGAGAATGAACAAGACATTACATGACATGATTCAAATTTAGCAAACTTAACTTACTTCCCAAGAAATGTTAATATTTTTCATTTTTCGTCATAAAAAAAATTAAAAATTACACTTTATTTCCATTTAATAGCTTGCCTTCCATGATAACAACTTTATACGTTAGAGTCTAAAAAATAGACCGATGCGATCCAAATTCGTTACTGCTAATTTTTTTTATTAAATTACTGCTATGGTCCAAATTTAATCGTAAACGCATAAAAATTAAAAACATTTTGCTGAAGGGCTTACTATTCATGAAAAATTTTATGTGAAAGTGAGGCCTCATGTGGGTCAAACTTGGTCCGCCTATTTTTTATGTCAAATTACTTTCAGGAAGAAGTTTTCATCACAAAACATTAACAATCAGGTATATAAGGGTTTGCATTTCCCCAGAATCCTTATGTGCAGTGGTATCCAAAAAATAGTAATCTACTTAATCTAAATTCGGTAAGGTTGGCTTTTTGGTAATATACCTTTGTGAACCAATTTTCACCATGAAATTTGGAAAATTACATCTTCTTATCGTATAAGCATTCAATTTTCGCAGAGGCAATTATACGGGAAGGCATTCAAAATATTACCGTGGCGGAACCTAATGTTTGATACAAATTTAGAATGTCGAAGCACTATATTGCTCAGCGTGTTTTGGCGAAAAATATTGAAAATTGCTATTTTTTTTTTTTTTGTCCATATAACGACTTTCAAAAGTAGGGCGTTA
>NW_024005137.1:0-17195 GCF_014805625.2 Glossina fuscipes
GTGTGTGTGTGTGTGTGTGTGTGTGTGTGTGTGTGTGTGTGTGTGTGCGTGTACAAATAATTTTTGAGAACTTTATTCAGAGAAACTGGCACTGATACGACTTTAACTTTTTTCATCTTTCAGACAGTTTTCGAATTCCATCGCGAAAAAAGTTTCTTTTTTTAAGGTTACCCCTAATTAAACCCATATTTGGGCAATTTTGTAAGAATCGGTGCTCCGTTTGACCAATTAGAAAGTCATCTATTAAAACCAGTGTCAATCGATAGAAGTAATATCTGCTGATAACAGCGGAGAGAGTACAACATTCCAGCGCATATACATATATATATATATAGTGTATTATATTTTTACTCTTTTGTTAAAATCGTTATAACGTCAACCAGCAAGCTACAAATACCACATAAACTTCATCTGTTCATCTGTCCGTCTACCCAACTGTATAGTATCTCTTGTAAATGAAGATATCGTTGACAAATTTGAACAAGAATTTGAAAATAACTCAAACCGGTCAAAGAAAATGTAAGCAATGCAACAACAATTGAGAGAACAACTGTGTTTTCAACGTTTTTTGGCTCATTACTCATAAACTACAACTTCCACGTTTGCGTAAGTGTGTGTGGCATAAAAATAGAAGACCCGTTAACATTTCAACATCCTTTCCCATATCATGACACTAAAAATGTAACAGTTTACTCATAACCAACGCGACATTCATAATTGTCAGTTTGGATTCCATGCTCACTGTAATACGTCCGATGGTTCGACTTCTACTATTGAATTAATTAAAAAAAAGTCTTATATCAAGAGAAAATCTCTGCCTGAACCTTTCGAGTGACCTTCGACAGATCACTTAACGAGAAGCTTGATCACAGTTTTAACTTTTCGAGATGTGCCCGTGATCTTATGCAATCATCATTGCGAGTAAGTCAAAATTCTTCCTTTTCGATCGTGCTGAACGTAATGACGTCGCTCTTAATATCAAAATATCTGTTATGTGTATTGAGTTTGTGAAGTCTACACGATGTCTCGGAACAACACTCGATAACAAACCAAACTTTAGCCCGCATACGGATATCTTTGCGAAGACCCTGTAATCTTTATGTCTATTATGTCTAATAATTAGCGTCAACCTTGAACTCGCTCGCACTCTTTTAATTGCACATATTATATATCATATTGAAGTGGTCAACGGATGTCCCCTACATAACCAGCTATTAATAATATCGGACAATGTATCTATAATATCCGTCTCAGAGATCATGTGACCTCTAATGTTCAAACATTCTTAAAATTCTCGTTTGAAGACTATCTTAATGGTAAAGAACTTATTTATCTATCTAAAGTTATTAAGTTTCAGTGACCGCAACTGCATTTAGCAGTGCTAGTAGGAATCTCCCACGACGATCATTCCCTTCGCAACGATCTCACTCGCTGATAAGTTATTCGTTATACGTTGCGCTCGCTCGTGGGACAATCCTCCACTAAATTTTTGGATCTCTTAACACAGGGGTTCGTCTCTTTAAGCAGGGATTAGTTACTTTGAATAAACGATACGTATATGTTGACAATGGCTTCTTATTTATAACATGTTTTGTCGTTTCCTCACAAGCGTTATAACAGGTTTACGAGTTTAATTACTTAAATATAATTTAATTATGATAGCAGTCATACATTGATAATACGCTTGCATTCATCACGAATAAACTTGATTATTTTGTCTAAGCTTCTGTGCGCTTAGCTGGTATGTATTTTTCGACCGCTCAAAAATCGCAATAGTTGATGCATTAGTCTAAAATTTGGTACAAGCTTTGTTTTGACTGAAACAAATCTGCTCTAATAGAAGCAATGTCTAATATATTCTTATCTCCCATATATATATATATATTCCGTGTTCGATATTGTCATAGTACCCTTAAAATATATGTCATCAAATTTGTTTAAAATTCTACTCATCATCAACCGATTTACCGATCAATAAATATAATTTTTAATAGTAATGGGTATTGGTATAAAATGCACCCTAAAAGGTGAGCTTTACATCTAAAGTCCTTGGAAAATTAAATGGTGTCACAAAAAGACTTTTGTCTTTCTAATTAAAAATTAATGCTAATTATTAACAAAACTCACGCTTCCTCATAAATGACTTGTACATTCTAAGGCACTTAAATGCATATGCAAAACGTTCTAGCTTTTTTTTTTTTTTTTTTTTTTTTGCATATTTTATTAAGTATAATCGCAAAACAATATCACCTTAAGATCCCCTAAGGTAGTGAACGGTGTGTGTAAGCTTTGAATAAAATGTGGTATAAAAAAACAACTAAAAGCATTATAGTCTGTTATGACCAACCCTAATTAAGCACCCTACACTACTTCGCTTAATACAATTATTCATATAACGACTTTTTCAATTAAGGTATTGCATGGGAACAGATCGAAGGTGTTGTCCGATGCGAGCCCACAAAACAGTACGGTATACAAAAATTCATAAAAGTATCTCAAAAATTGCAATGTATAGATCGAATACAAGAAGATAAGGCGGTCAGGCGGTCAGGCGGTCAGGCTGACAGACAGTCAGGCGAAAGAAGACAGATAGGAAAGCTTTTTCGATAAAGAAATACATTCAAAATAACCTTTTCAATCAATCGATATACGAAAAATGGATTCGTCTATCACAAGTTCTACAGGATATAGTGCTCAACATACTTGCGGCATACTACAATTACTATAGACTATAAATAGACAATTACTAGCAAGGTTAACGAGTAAAACTGAACTCTACTGTTTCTGTTAGCATAATTCAAATTTCACGCATATGATATTTTAACATTTTCGATAGCTTCTACAAAACGATATTCTCGTAAATCATATCTATCCGTAATTAATTCTTTTGAATATACCTTTAATGTGCGTTAAAATAAATAGAAAATAAATTGAAAATGAGTCGGAAGTAAAATTTTATCGTTAATTGCGAATGCATTGGTAAATCGATCGTCACTATTTTTGCACTAAACATTATGGTCGCAGCTTTGTATCAATCAAGAAATGTTTGCGCCAAATTTCAGTTTACTTTTTCTTTATCTTTATTTTTTGGCGATTGTGACGATTCACAAATGGAAGCGTTTTAATTGAAATAGATATTCGAAATTTAAAAATAACAAAATGGGCGTTTTCCAGAAAAAATAATAAACATATTTGCTGCGTTATATCCCTAAAAACGATTATATATAACATTTAAAGATATCTACCTAATTATGCAGAACTTTGAATATGCGATTTTAACGATCCTTTTTTCCAAAAGTACATATGCAAATACACAAAGCGCTAAGAGCACCTCGAAGCTTTCCTACACACCCGAATTTATCAAGAGAAATATATCATTTAGAATTTAAAAATTGCCTTTTCTTATTTCTACGCATATAAAAAACTCTCTCTCTCTTACATTCGATTGCAATATTTGTTAAAATAATTACGAAATCCGCGAAATATATTACCCAGTTAAAAGAATATTACGCCGACATATGCAAAAATATTATTAGTTAACAATGAATGATATAATGAAGACAATATTTTGCGAAAAGTATGCTTGCGACACTATTATTTATGAATTGAACAAATGAATTAACGAATTGACTTTGATTAAATTAGTAGGACTAGACATTAGATTTCAAATCCATTTCTGACAAAATTTCAAATCCAATACAAAATGAGTTTCTATCCCATACACATAGAAATCATACTAAATTTAATAAAGATTATAGTGAATTATAGCTGAGATAACTAGATGACAAGATAATCTAACATTTATATCAAAATTCAGACAAGGAAATTATTACCAAATAAGAAAAACAAACCATATTTTCGACCAATATCCATTGTCTACTTGTTTTCGTACATACACATTTATATGTGTACCATATACGCGTATTCATATGAAAACGTAGAATAACATATATGTTTGCGTTAACGCCAGATTAAGAATCTATTAACAGAACACATACGCATAATGAGAATGAAGGAGCAAGCGGTCAACTGATTGCTAATTAACAGTGTGAACTACCGTTACTGATGGCAGAAAAACAACAAGTCCGTAATAATCTCCTAGTTTAAATTTTCATTTATGTTAGACCATCTTGCCATCTAGTTGTCTCTGATCATAAGTTATCAATTTGCTGCTTGCTAGAAGAAGAACAAGAAAAGTGAATAGGAATAGTCAAGAGTTTTCGCTTCTTACTTTTTTTAATGATTGAAGAAAAAACTATTAATAACTTAAAGAAGAAACGGTATTAACGAATCCTTTCATTATTTCAATAGTACAATTTCTTCAAAAGAAAAATTTTTTAAATTTATAGAGGAACGACAAAAATTTAGCAAAAAAATACCTTTATAGGGTTAAGAAAAATGCATACATACTGAAATTGAAACAATATTAAATTGAGGAAATTTTAATACAAAATGTTGAATATAACAAAAAAAAATTATATTTTGCATCTGATTAACAAACGATAACCAACTATTTAGCGCATATAGGCGTCACGGCATTTTTGCAATAAAGCATACGATCAGGAAAACCCAAAATTTGAAAGCCAGCTACATATACGTACGCCTACGTTTTTGTGCATGTCTGCTGTACGCAATTCTATAATAAAATGTATTTCCAACAAATATTAATAAAAACTGAAAATAAGAGCTCGTCTGTTAATAATTTTTTTTCTAACTAGAAAAACTGAAACGTTAGCAGTATGTAACACTGCATATATTTTCGCGGAAATTTCACCTTTGCTGCGTGAATCTGTTTTGATAAGTGACACATGGGAGAGTAATTTAAATATGAAAACAAAACGAAATTATGGCTACAATATTCAGCACAATTGTTCGCTTTTTTAATACTTATATACACAAAACGCGATCATACAGCCATTTTTCCAAACGATTCAATTTTGCTGAATACTTCTACAGCAGTAATTGAGTTGTTTATGTATATTCCAACACTGCGTTCTTCCAAACTTATACTGCATTGTCCGTCTGCCTAAGCGGCGAAAACCCTGTTAATAATCATTCTCTTTAATTTTGTGTTTTCTTGTAGGTGAGAAAATTGTTAATATCTGTATGGCTGAATTACTGAGCTCAGTGCGCTTTCTTATCATTGCCATTCTTGTTGTGAACTAAAGATTCTACTAAAATTATATTTTAAATTTATTTGTATTACATTCATTTCATTAAAAAATGTATGTGAAAATTTTACATTTCGGTATTTTGCAAAACTTGACTAAGAACATCAAGCAAGCCCGTTTCGTTTCATCGTTTTTTAATTTTCTAGTTCAATTGTTCAAATATTTAATTAATAATAATTTTATATCTTGTAACACCCTTGACAACTTGTTTTATTTGACAGAATGTTAAAACAATATTATTATGATCAATATTTTATATAAGTGAAGGCATGCATAAAAATGGACCCATTAGGCAGTTTGAAGTTCTGAACAAAGCCACCCTTACTTTTTATGGGCGAAGATAATTTGCTTATATATTATGTAATTAACGTGGACGAGAATGATGTAGAAAAATATTTATAATAAGTTGTTTATTTGAAAGAAAGAAGTAAAGCTGTAAGACGCACCATCCCTCGAACTAAAGAATGAAGTATCGTCCTATTGTTCTAGCCAACAAATACGTGTCAAAAAACGCAAGATTGTGGATCAATTTATTTCTGTGCTTACTCTTCGTTTATTGCTGGAATGTTTACTTATCCAAAATTTTTGATAGTAAATTAAGACCTGACAGATAAAATATATAATTTATTTTTCAAGACAGTAGTCACATCTATTTCGAAACAAAAAGGATTGTAAATATTATTACCATTTTATTTATTATAATTAGCTATTGATGTGTGCACGCGTACCAAATCTAGGTTTTGATAGTACATAATGTTTACAACTCTGTCTTTCAATTCAAGAATTGCAAGTGCACCAATTTTCGCACTGAACTAATACAAATTACAACTGTGTGATCATGATGTAATTAAAAAAGAAAATATCATATATTTTAAAACCTTTCAATTTATTTAACAGTCATGTTTTTCATGTTATACTAATACTCAATATTTCCCAAATGCGCTAATAAAAAAACACATATTAATGAATTATAATAATTTGCATATAAAATAAGATATCCTCTGCTTCTTCTTTTGCTTTGAGATTTTCGTAAACTCTCAACCCTGCCTTAGCAGTAACAAATCACATAAAATAGTGAATAATAAATGTGTCAATGACAGCTACGATGAACCTTCTGCAATAGTGCACCGACTAATTCCAATTGTTTGAAAATTTATTTAATTTAAAGACAATCCAAACAATCCCCCAAACTATAAATTTGTAAGCGTTGTTATATTATTGCGACATTTATAAATTCAACTGATTTTTACTTTGCATTTACATCGCATTTTGTTATAGTTAAAGATGTTTCATTCTAAGTTGTTCCTTTCATGAAGTGATTTCATTCCCCAATGTGGCAATCAATCCCCAAGTTAAATAGTATCACTAGTTACTGACAATACTGCTTAGTATAAACACCTTGCTGAAAAAAAATTTAGTAGGTTTATCGTTTACAGGCCTTTTATATACCAAAAAAGAAGATTTAAAAAAGAAAAAATAAAACGAAAGAAAGACGGCAAAATGAGTCCGTCGCTAGTAAATTCAACGACACAATATAATTTCAAAGTGGTTCTATTAGGCGAAGGATGCGTGGGCAAAACATCAATTGTATTACGCTATGTAGAGGATAAATTCAATCCGCAACACATCAGTACTTTACAGGCTTCGTTTCTAACGAAGAAAGTAAATTTAGACAACGGTGCCAAAGTCCAGCTTAATATATGGGATACTGCTGGTCAGGAAAGATTCCATGCATTGGGTCCTATCTACTATAGAGGCTCACACGGTGCTATACTTGTTTATGATATAACCGATGAAGATTCATTTCAAAAAGTTAAAAATTGGGTAAAAGAATTGAAACGTATGCTGGGCTCCGATATAATTTTAACTATAGCAGGCAATAAAACAGATTTAGAAAATGAACGTACTGTGCCATTTGAGGATGCTTTAGATTACGCAGACAGTGTCGGGGCGTATTATTTTGAAACGTCGGCCAAAGCTAATGAAAACATTGAAAAATTATTTACGGAATTAACAGAATTTATGATCGAACATGTCCAACAGAACAATCAACAGAACCAAAGATCGGCACTTAATGGTCAATTTGGTCAACGACGCTTAATTGTTGAAGATTCTTTAGATGGCTCCGACGACGCTGGCGCTCCAGTAAATGGAACTACTCGTTCCTGTTGCGGTTGATTTTAACAATCAGTTGTATTAGTGAAAATAAAACGTAAATGTTTAGAGTATAATAAGTATTGTGATAATCTATGTAATGTAATCTGAAATTTGTTTCTTCATTTGCAAAATTGCATTTTTGCTTTATTCTTACAGAATATATTTTAAAACATTTTTCAAAATTTTAGCTTAATATACCTATGATTGTAAAACTGATAATATTCTATATTAATTATGTGATTATGCTTATCTTCATATATCATTTTGTATCGTTTACCTTTTCGTTTAATTGTTATCTTAAAAGATTTGCAATTCATTTGCGGATTTTTTTAAAGAAAATATCATCAAAATATATATAACGAGTATATAAAAACAATGGTAAAAATGAGATATAAATATATGTATGAGATATATATATATATATATATATGTACATGTATGAGTCATAAATTACGCAGCAAATATGCGGTAAATTTGTTTTCTACGATAATTATTAAGACGCAAAAAAAAGGATTTGCCTGAAGTGAACTTAGTAATCACTAAAATCTGAATCCATATCACATATCCTCTACACATGCAAAATCTAGATGTTTTTTTTTTTTAAAAAAAAGGTGCATTTTTTCAGATATAAATGTTTCCGTCCTCTTTCCTTTTAAGCTTGAGCAGGAAGGAAGGAAAGATTAAGCTTGCAGGCATTGAATTCAATTGGTTTGTTGTATAAGAATGTGTTGAATCTGTTAATATGTACATGAACCATTCATAGCAAATCCTCTTTTAAGTCTAAAATATGCTTAAATTAAATGAAGTTGAGAGCGCGTCAGCTACAGTAAAGATTCATTTGCGTCGTTAATGCCTCGTTTTAAAACCTTTGTTTTAGTGTAAGGACATCTGCACGAAAAGAGAGATAGAGAAGGTTAGTAATGCGGAAGCATCATGTAATTTATTCTAATAATCTTTGATATTGTTAATGTAGGGACTTCTTAAGGACGTCAAAAAATTGTCGGTAATACATTATCATTAAGAAAGCACAGACAAACAATTGCGTTCGATTCATTACAGCTATTTAAATCCTAGTTTTCCATTAAGACATTTAAGACATGTTATGATTTACCCTAAATACCCTAAATACATGAAAGAAGAATGTAAATATATCAAGTATTTTTACTGAGGTATTTGATTTTTTTAAATTTTGGAAATTTTATATTTACACCCCATGCTGCGTATAGTATGGGGTATATTAAGCTTGTAAGGACGTAGGTAACACTCATAAGCAACTTTTATTATACCGATCGATTCAGAAAATGATTCTGAATGATTCTTGTCTGTCCCTCTGAATTCTGTCAATGCATTGTTCCGTTCAACCTACAGGTCGCAATATATGAGATATTTTAATGAATTTCGGTGTAGCGGCTTTTACTCACATACCTTTTCGGAAAAAACTGTGATCTTTAGTATTTCTCGACAAAACACTCAGAGTTATAGAACTTCGGCATTCAAAATTGGCATCAAAAATTTGATTGCGCTGAAGTAATTCTTTCAACCTCTCCTTATATAATAATTTTTAAAATTTCATTGTGAAAATTGGTATATAATAGTAAATCGGCAAAGAGGTCAACCTTATCGAATTTGGATCGCTTATAAGGATTCGCAGGAAATGTAGACCCAAGTCAGGAACATTTTTTCACGTTAGTAATTAGAAATAAAAATTAAGTGGATCAAATTTGAACCACATAGGTATATTTACTCGACCCGCATATAAAATGTCCCGTGAAGAGTAGGCGCTTCAGCAAACGGGAAAAATGAACGGTAGGGAATTCGGATAGCATAGTCGCCAACAAATTTAGGGGCTATCATGAATGCAAGCGCTTATATGAAGAGAAAGTCTAATTTCTAGTTATGTTTTATAATGGAAACTGAAAGATAAAATTTTTGAGGAAGTAAAGTAACTTTGCTAAATTTCGATCATGCCATGCGATGTTTCGGGCATCGTCCAGCGCGCCCTTCCATGAAAATAATGTGTAATTTTTTGTGCAGAGCGCTTCACTGTATTAGGGCAAGTGGTGTAGGGCTTTTAATTGTCGAACTTGCCCGACTATAACGTTTTTACTTGTTTTTACTTAACAAGACTTAGGATCTCTATTACGGATCTACAAACTGTGTTCATAGTATCAAAGCTACCTTTAATTATTATCTTTTCATTTTTGCTATGCTATGAGTCCAAAAATGAGACTTTGCAGAATTTCATAGCATATGATCCTTGACTACGTTACGTTACTTATTTTTGCAGCGTATTATATAATGCCGTATTTAGATACATTTGGATCAGCAATGCTGCCTTTCAAGAGACGGATGTCTTATTCGAAAATATCGAATACCTTCACTTACGTGATATAGTTCCAGCATGTTTCTCTATATCGGCAGCAAAAATAGATAAATCGAGACTATAGAGAGATTTGTGTCTCTTTAACTTTAATATAATTCTTTTCTTTTTATAAATAATAGTTTCATGTATTATTGAGATAATTCCAACAATTACAAAAGAAAAGTTTACCCCTTCTCTTTTAGTATACGTTCGTACTGGTTTAAGGATCTCTAACTTAAGACGTTAGATCACTGTAAAATTTTGTAAAAAATCAACTTTTTTTTTTTTTTTTTTTTGGTCACCTTAATTAGCTAAAACAATTGTGGGCGTGGCGAAAATTTTAAAAAAGATGGACTTTTCGAACATAACTGCCTAGCAGTATAGGGTCACTTGCTACTTTAAACTTTAAATTCGTTTGTCTCGAAACATAATTTTCAAAACTGCAAACAATGCAACTTACATCATTTTTCAATCTGGTTCTGATTCAAGTCTTTTACAATACATCTTTCAAATAACATTAATTTATCAAATAACTTGGAATTAATTTTTTCTTACAGTCTTGTATAGCTTGAGATCTCCTGGAGATATTTTCGAAATCCTATGACCTCTCGATGTTCGTCAGTTCGAAAACGGTTCTAAATGGTTGACTAATCCATCCGAAATCGATTATGCGCTAGAATAAATGGAAAATAAGTTGTAAGTAAGCCGGGATAACGACAATTGTTATGAACATGCAAGTGGCTCTGGTGAATATTTCGTCTATTAGCTTTTCAGATATCAGATATATCAAGGGGATCGATTGTTATAGAAGAAAATTAAACAAAAAATAAAAAAAAAATTATCAATTCTTCTTCTTTGAGGTTGTTTTAGTTTCTTCTGCATTGGGCGCGTAGATGACGATCATTTTCTAAACTCATATCTCTTACTCGGTCAAGGAATGTTTGAGTCGAATTCATTTATTACGTTCCTATCTTTATTTTTAACGACAAATTTGATAGGTTTTTTTGCTGAAAGCCATATACTTGAGGGGAAGCTTTAGATAAAAGGAAACAAAAGGTTTTTAAATCTATCTAAAAATATTGCTTTATTCGAATTTTTATTTGTATTATGTGTTTGTATATAAATATATTAATAAACATATATAAAATATATAAAATTTTCTTTCTCATTCATAATCATATATATATACGTATATATATATGTACTTGTTATATATATATATGTATATCTTGGGACGAACATATTGATGTGCAAACGAATCTGTAATCAAATCGTTTTCATATAAATTATAAATGATTTCTAAATGATTTCAGTTAAAAAGAGCTTCAATGGAAGAAGCGAAGAAACAAAGACAATTTACATACATATAAAATATATATTTAGGATTTAGCTAAGTTAAAAAAAAAAAAAAAAAATGAAAAGAAAAATAAAAATAAAAGAGTATTAATACACATACACACATGCATACGATTGAAAGCTTCAAAGATGATAATGAACTAAAAGCTTTCCATTTAAACAGAATGATAGTAGAAAATACTAATTAAATTAATCGATTTAATTAAATTACATTAAATTTAATTAAATTAAATAAAATTAAAAAAAAAAATTCAAATTGTGATCATTGCAGTGCTAGTACATATGCATATGTATACAAGCATTATATATATAATTAATTCATAATGTTTTGCGAGTTGGGGTCATTTGATTGGATATATATATATATATACATACATTTATATATATGTATTTATATATATATGGGAAGCCTGAAGCCTGAAGTATTCGTAAAAAAATTCATTTGTTTGTTGGTTTTCTTCATCACAGAACTATGTTCACTCACATAGCATTATGGAATTCGTAATTTTTTGCTTTTTGGAAGGGATAGGGACTATAGTTGTAGGTATTATTTATTAGCAGATGGTTCCAAATCTTTGGAGAATTCATTCATAACCTCTTTGTAAATCATAGGATCAAGATTGCAGCCCAACATATAAATTAGCCACCAATCACCGATATCTAGTCTTTCCGATAAGATGCGGCAAGTCTCCAAGCTTATCATACGATTACGAGCATGTAATAAACGTGGCCGAAAATTGGGCAATAAAATAATAACAGCTCTGCAAATAAATGAATAAATAAATAAATACACACACACACACACATGTCTTTATCATAAATTGTTTTTCTTTTCCTTTCATAGAATGTACAACTTACCGGAAAATGATTAATCCCGCCAATAAGAATAATAATATCATATACCAAAACCATATAAAGACATAAGTTTTCTCATTGACAATATTTAACGGCAGTATACATAGGGAATCGTGTTTTTGCAGTGAACCGGATGAGCCATATTTATGAAAGATGCACTTAGTGACACGTGGAAACACGTAAACCATTGGATCGAAACGCTGCTCCTGTGGCACATCGGATAATTGCATAATACGGGTACCGTATGATAAGAATTCGCCATCGAAGAAACGATTCATTATATACATTTGCACGATAATGTTAACGAAGCATAACACCTCGCATAACCAGTACCGTAAAGCATACATTTTATGACGCTATATATTATTGGAAATGTTTTTGATTATTAAAAAAATAGGATTAAACTTGATGACTGCATTTACCTTAATATGTTTACTTAGGTAATCCAGTAGAGCTTCTTTCTTGGCATATTTCTCTTCTGTTGTACAAATTGTTATATTGAGACCCATAACGATCATACGCATCAGACCGCCTTCAAATTTATCCCAGAGAAATTTCGGCGTATAACAAGCTATAGCCTAAAAATAGGCAGCACTTAATTATGAGTTTAATTCAAAAGCAAAAAAAAGACAAAAAGAAAAGCACACACGCACACATTGATATTTATTTATACGGTTCATCAACAAAGATCATCATTCACTTGGTGTCACTATACAATATTATCATTGATTTCTTTAGCCCATCATATCGTCCAATAACATAAACGCAACGTATTCTGTGTGTGTGTGCGTGTGTATATGTGGATTAGAAAGCAAAAAATAATTTTTAAATTTATTGTTTATATGTATCACTCGAGGAATTAAATACATATTAAAGCTGGAATTACGTTTATTACATCGCTCAATAAGTTCGTAGAATGGCTATTGACCCAGCCATATGATTTTCTAAGTTAGATATAACGTTCCAATGAAATGTTTGAAAGTTTCATGACAGGCCAACCATTAGTTTATTAGCTACAGTTATTTAATGGGTGTGTGTTATGCTACATATATACGAAATTAAAATTTTTTCATTATTCAATAAAACTAAAACTGTTATCTTATGAACTTATCGGGTGATGTCTAATATAATTTTTATCGAAGGATAATACACTTCTACAAACACTTTTTTTGTAAGCATGGATTTAAATTGCGTTGGTCGAGCTTTCCTCTATGGTGCGCTAATGCCAATTACAATTATTAGGGTAAGTTGCAATGTACGCTCGTTCTTCGGTCACTGAGATTCGTTGAGCTGTCGATAAGCAATTATTATAAGCAAATAATGCAAGCAAGAAAGTTGTATTTAGCTGGGGCCGAATCTCGCATAACCACCTGAGATAAAATTTTGCCTTTCACCTTTCACTTCACTAAAAGGTCTCATTAAGAAAAATTAATCCATCACGTGGTGACGTCCATCGTAATTAGTTTAGAATCAACGCACTCATCTTGTAGCCTTCTATTCTAGAAGCCCTTCTATTTGATGACCGTACCACTAGTATTACTAAGAAAAAATTAATTCACCAAAACGCGTTGTCTGCCATATTAGTTTTCCAATTTATGAATTTTTGTATGAATAGCAGACCTTTACTTGAGGAATATACGAAATAGTTTCCAACATTATCTCTCGTTTACCTTATGAGTAAAAAGCAGGAAACGTCAAAGGAAAAGCATTGAAAATAAAAAAAAAATTTTGTCACTTGGGGCTTGGTGGATTTCTTCCCAGACGATCTCGGGCGACCAAAGCGTTCAGCATCGTGGGTATCAAGACGATTTTCTTTAAAAGAGTCGTCATAAATTGTTTCAAATTATCTCTCTAAAAAGTAATAGTTTAATCTATATACGGAACTTGTGTTTTTCCACTGTTTTGAAAATTACAAGAGCAGCGTAACTAAAATCATTGCAACCTGTAAATTAATTGTGAGAATATTGTGAAATTTTGACATGTTTCGTTTGACGGTGCTGATGCTATCTAAAAAATCATATGGGTCTCTCAACAGTGTAGAAATATATTTGCCAGACCGGAGACTTATTGAGTGATATGTTAGTTTAGAAAAAAAGCAAAAAAATTAACTTCACAGTCATAATGGCGAACGAACAAAGTATAGAAAAACGCCTGAAGACATGGATAGATACTATACTCTCAACAGTGTAGAAATATATTTGCCAGACCGGAGACTTATTGAGTGATATGTTAGTTTAGAAAAAAAGCAAAAAAATTAACTTCACAGTCATAATGACGAACGAACAAAGTATAGAAAAACGCCTGAAGACATGGATAGATACTATATATCTACCGCGTGCATTTTAAATACCAACTGAGAGAGTGTGCCCTGAATCACTTAGAAGGTTGAAAATGTTCTTGTTTTAAAAACATTTTTATGTACATGACAGCGAATGCGTTTGTCATTCTTTATATATAATATGTAAAATATATATATATATATATATATATGTATATAAAACACAATATAACATAATAAAAGGCAAAAGCACAAAACTCTAATTAAACTCAATTGAGATAGAATTGAAACTATTTCAGCGTACAATAAAGACCAATGTGGAGTTCGTTAAGCTAAGATCAACAAAAAAAAAAAAAAAAAAAAATTACGACAAAACGCTATACGCGTATGCATATAATTTAATTGCTCTTGTCTCGCCATGTTTATGTGCCTGTGGCTGTGTGTGCACGTGTGTGCGTGTGTATGTTCATAATTTCAATTTACAAAATTATCAGTAAAAAAAGAAATTTCTAACGTTGGGTAACAAAAAAGACTTAAAAAATAAGTAAAAAACACTAAAAGCTGATAGTATGAGACGACATATTTGGCATTGCGAGATCGTCTCTAAAAAGCATGTTTTACACTAAAAATCATACGATTTCAGAAATTTTTGGCTGCAACATCAAATTTGATTTGAATTTGATTTACTAATGAAATTTTTGGACTCTCATCTGATATTATTAAATAAATCTTTCGTGATCAAAGTTGAAAGTGTCTTGTTTTGATTTTTCGGAAGACTTCCTCCGCGTGCGCACCGCGTACCATCGCAATCATAATAATAATAATCATCATAATCGGCATTCTATGAAGCGTTCTTTCCTTCAATCAGATTTGAAAAGTTGACAATGCTTGTAGGTTTACGGAGACGATATTCAATATGAGATCAGATCCAATTTTGGCAATTAAATTCTCCCAATTATTATTACTTTTTTTGCACGATTTTTTTTGAAAATATTTACAATTTTTTTCATTTTACACGATTTTTTCAAGTTGCGGAAAATATCCCCAAAATTACCATAGGTCGTAGGGTATTCTTTAATATGATTTTTTTTTTGCATGGTTTTCTAAGAAAAGTATGTATCGTGTAAAAAAATGTTGAGTGTATGTTAAGAATTCCCCATTTAAAGGACATTTAAAAGGTGATTGTAGTTAATAACGAAGAAGAAGTTTGAAGCAACCAAAGCGACTCGAATAAAATAAGGTACACAGTTCAATGAAAGAAGTGAATATAGTGGTTAACGCGAATATGATCATTGTCGCACTACCCATTATGTTGTAAAATTTATCTTTCGCGTATTATCGTTAAAAAGTGGATCGACTATAAAGTAATATCAAGTATTGGGGAAACAGTCGCAGCATATAATGAGAGCAAATACTTTCAGTAAACTAATGCAGCAACGAATTCACCAAACAGGCCACCTCTTACCACAGCGTGCCCAATATAAGGACTGAATCTTACTTTCCATTTAAATGAAAATTTTCTGAAAAAGATTTTTTTTTATTTTTTTTTATTTATAGTCACTTTTATGCTTTGTTACTTTCTGACACGGTTTAATGAATGTTTGACATTATTCTGGACGCACATGTTTGCAAATAAGCATACAATACACATACACGTACACACATCCATTTAAGGTTTGCGTTTATGCGAATCAGATGATATGCGGTTCTGACCATAATTGTAGTTTACAGACTCATAATTAAACTTGTTACCATGAATTTATTTATGTTTGTTTAAAAGTTGCAATTTTGTTGTCTTCTTTTCTTTTGCTAAGGCAATAAAAACGAATGTGTAGTTCGCATAAATGCATATAAATGAAAATTTACCTGGAAGAAGAGTACAAAGCAAACCCATTGATAGTAGGTATAATATTTTTTGGCATCTTCTTCGTCGAAATCATTAGCTACACCAGGATGTGCTACTTCACGACCAACCTAAAAGAGTAAGAAAACCAAAAGGAAAAAAATAAATAAATAAATAAATAAATAAAATAAGCAGCAGTTTGCTAAGCTTGCTCTAAAAATTTTTTATCCTTTTAAAAAAGAAGTAAAAATTAAAAATAACAAGTAAGAATATCATACTTGGATAAAGGCGAACATTAGTTACCCTACACCGCAGTTCATCGCATACAGCTATTCAGTCATTTCGGTGATAAGACGCCAAAAATTACACATCAATTTCATGCAAAGACTTAGTTCCCATGAGAGCCCCCATATTGGAGAATGAACAAGACATTACATGACATGATTCAAATTTAGCAAACTTAACTTACTTCCCAAGAAATGTTAATATTTTTCATTTTTCGTCATAAAAAAAATTAAAAATTACACTTTATTTCCATTTAATAGCTTGCCTTCCATGATAACAACTTTATACGTTAGAGTCTAAAAAATAGACCGATGCGATCCAAATTCGTTACTGCTAATTTTTTTTATTAAATTACTGCTATGGTCCAAATTTAATCGTAAACGCATAAAAATTAAAAACATTTTGCTGAAGGGCTTACTATTCATGAAAAATTTTATGTGAAAGTGAGGCCTCATGTGGGTCAAACTTGGTCCGCCTATTTTTTATGTCAAATTACTTTCAGGAAGAAGTTTTCATCACAAAACATTAACAATCAGGTATATAAGGGTTTGCATTTCCCCAGAATCCTTATGTGCAGTGGTATCCAAAAAATAGTAATCTACTTAATCTAAATTCGGTAAGGTTGGCTTTTTGGTAATATACCTTTGTGAACCAATTTTCACCATGAAATTTGGAAAATTACATCTTCTTATCGTATAAGCATTCAATTTTCGCAGAGGCAATTATACGGGAAGGCATTCAAAATATTACCGTGGCGGAACCTAATGTTTGATACAAATTTAGAATGTCGAAGCACTATATTGCTCAGCGTGTTTTGGCGAAAAATATTGAAAATTGCTATTTTTTTTTTTTTTTGTCCATATAACGACTTTCAAAAGTAGGGCGTTA
>NW_024005138.1:0-5450 GCF_014805625.2 Glossina fuscipes
AACAGCACAGCAAATAAATACGATAAACTCATAAAAAAAAAAAAAAAAGCACAACGTGTACGAATGTATTTGGTTTATACGTAGATACAATATATGTATAGTACCCGCTCTATACAGAAAAATGCTTAACAATAATGGCAACAACAACAACAATAATAACAACAGTGATAATAGCAACAAAAAATTAAAATAATAATAAAGCGCTAAAATTCAATACTTAAACACTTCGCTCTATAATATTTAAATATCTTTATATGTATCCGTGGGGACTACGGGGTACGGTGGGCACTTTATATGGTATTCACAAAAAAAAAAAAAAAAAAAAAAAAAACACAAAAAAATATATATATATATATATATATATATATCTTTATAAAATTTTGCACTTTCTTGCACATGGTATATGAGTGAGTAGCACTTATAAAATATAAGTATATACATATGACATAAGTGAAAAGCAGAAAGGAGTAGGGAGAAAATTCAATATAAAATAAGCAACAAACAAGCCAAATAATAATAATAATAATAATAAAGGCAAAAACCGTCGATATATATATATATATATATATATAGCAAGTTGGTAATGAAAAGCAACAATCATTGCGTTACGTTATATGTTAAATGATGGCATTCGTTTTCCAATCCACTATATTTAACCAAAGCCAACTTTACTCATATATGTACACGCACATCCATAAACACATACACATGGACACACATGCTTAACTATCTTCCCTAATGCTAAACTGAAGCCAAAGTATAATATATTAGGCAAGTTCCTTACAAAAAAAAAAAAAAAATGTGTATGTAAAAATATGTTATAAAAGTTTAGTAAGTAAGGAGGTCAAACAATGGGTCACGGGTCACCCTTTAAAAAACAGCCATAACCCCAAAAACTAACGATGGGAAAAAAGGGTCAATAAATGCACATACTACGGCTATATAAGAGAGTAGAACGATATCATCATTGTTATCATTGTCATCACATTTTGTAAGGCCTCAATAAAATGTCGACGCACAATCGTTTACATTAAAACGATTGATATAAAATTAAAATAAAATTCCTTTAAATTGCTACCGTAGTTTGTATACATGTTTGCCTATGATATTACACGGTTTAGAAATGCTTAACGTATAAATGTTTATGCATACAAGGACAAACACGCCCCCGTTCATTACCTCCCTTTCTTTGCGTTTGTTTAGCATTTGATTGCAGCAATTACTCTAACTTTACATTACGTTTCAAAGCATACAAAATCAAATTAATTTAATCTTTAACGAAACGAGGTATTTTTTTGCAATGACAATCGTCGACCATTTAAGACCTTACAGAGCAATATTAATATCATAGTATCATCTTAATAGGCGTATCATTCAAGTTAAGATTATTTTGAAAAGAATTATACATAGATAAGCGGCTAAGCGAACATAACGGTTCCAGCTTGATTTTGTTGACAAGCGTTCTGCTATTCATTATCAGTACCATTGAGAAGTGATTGCAAAAAACGACAAAAGAGATATATGACGCAAAGAGAATGTTAAACTTGCCCGATCGGCTAATTGGGAGCTCATCGCTGCTGAACATTTTCTTTTCACCCTAATGTTGACTGTTGACTGTTGACTGTTGATAAAGATACCCCAAATAGTTGCAAGTTTAAGCAAAAGTACCAAAAACCCCAATCTAAAGGTTGGTCATGGAAAGTCTGACGCTTCCTATTTTGAAAACGTTTAAAATGCAAATTCCGTGGGTATATAGATGTATGGCTATGTCTATATATACAGGCATGTACGTATTAGGTGTATACATAAGTTCTATGTACAAACTTCAACAATCGAAATATTCACCGACATTACCTGTAGTCCGGTGCCCACTTATCAGATACTTCATGGTTTCAAGACGACATAGCCAACGACTTGCTTCATTTCAATCGCTAATCTGCTAAATATGATGGTAACGATTTGAACGAATAGTAGTCGAATGCGCTCATGCGTTGGCCGGCAGAAAGAAGCGATGAGAAAAAAAAAAAGAGAGAAAGAAGTAGAGAGACGGCGAACGCAGCCTAAGGAGTATGAGCCCAAACGGTCGATAATATTATGTCTTTATCGACTGAACACGCGCTATAGCTACGAGCAAAATAAATTCTACCGCATTGCAATTTGAAACTTTGATCGCTGACTTTGTGATCGCGATTCATACCGGCTCGGCTACTCATGCGGATGGGTATAGTCAGCAATTTGAAGGTATTTGCAGCCCAAATTGATGATCACATCCTTGATTGCTTTCACTGTTTGCGGCCGGACGTTGATTAGTTAAACTTGATATCCTGTTGCACTTTCTAAGCGACAATATTCGGCTATGCATGCCTGTGCTGGGTCAACATATACTTCTCTTCGCTCAGGATTATCGTACAGCATTCATTGCTTATCGACCGTAATATGAAACAAAACCGTGATGAAGATAATCGTTCCTTTTATAGTGACTTTACAAATACAAACAGACGTTAATTACTCGATTTTTGTCGTCCTCGCTTAGCACTGATTTTTCATCCAACTCGATCTATCCTATACGCATGCAGGCGAACCGAGATTGCTTGTTAACTGCTTCCTATTTGTACAGAAGACTTCTTTTTGACTATGTGCTGGATTTTCCGGCCAATGAACTATGAGTTTGTTCAATCAAAAACTTTCAAAGGATTCCAGGATTCCGTTTATCGTCCTCAACACTTAAATTTTGTCTACGAAATCTAGTAAACTAATTTTGAACGGTTTGATAACTTACAGCATAGTCATGCTAAGTGAACATAATCATTTCCGTAGATGGAACTGCATTTTGTTTCCAATTTGAGCTGAATGAAAAGCTGATATATATATATAGATATATATTTATGTATATATAAGCATATATATCTTATATCCAATTGGTTGGAACAGAACAGATAGTTAACCGAAGACCCGCTATAAAATCGTCTAAGATGGGTATAAGATGGGTATAAATGAAGGTAAATAATGGTCAAGTCAAATTTGGATGCCGCATACACTGTCGTAATCCTTTTGTAAATTTGATGACAACTTTGATGCCAGTTATGGAGATGTCTTCAAAAACATTAAGGACGAAGTAAACTAATCTTTATCGTTGTACAAGGAATGCACGTACATAGCATAAGAGCTAAGGTGATAAGGAGAGTTCTGTAATATATGCATCACCTCTTTGCGCACCATCTCTTTGCAGCTGAGTGTTATAACAGTGTGTTATTTTGGCCAGCTAATAATACCCTACATCCGTTATAGTATAAGGGTATATTAAGTAAGTGGATGTATACAACAAGGACTTGAAACCAATTCCTTTTTTTTTTTTATTATATCCAACGATTCAAGATCACATTCTGAATCGGTTTGATCTTCCTTGTCCATCTATCCGTCCGTTTGTTTTCTATTTTTTCTCACTTATCCTACTGACATGTTTTGACCCAAAAAACGATCGCTATTCCAAATGGCTCGAATCGGATCACTTTTTGGACCGCCGCCCACATAACGCCTTATTTTGAAAAGTCGTTATACCAATAACTATATTAAACGAAGCAGTGTAAAATATAATAATAATAATGGGCCATAATTGTTCTGACTTGGTTTTATATAGGAACACGATTTCCATTATTTACCATGAATGTTGTATAGCTCAGGTGTAGGTTAGCGTTACTACGTGAAGAATACATGTCCTTTTAAAGCTTTCACTTATTTTGAAGCTTCTTAAAAGTGCTTCTTCTTGGCTATGATTTTTGCCTTTAACACATAGGCAACGTCAACGATAGTGTCTGCAATTCAGTAGATGTTAATAACCATTAGCGTTTAATTTTTTTTCTCCTCTTTTTGAAATTAATTTTCAAAAATGTTTTTGTGTTTTTTTTTTTTTTTTGTTTTCCTACTTCTCTACGGGGAAACTAATAAGTGTTTGTTTTGTTTTGTTTTGTTTTTTTTTTTCTTTTGTACAACAACACAATGATATTTGAACTCATACCGAGCGACATTAAACTATTGCTATTAGGTTTAGATTGATATTGTGACGTGACGGAAGGTTGCATGTAAATTATTAACTTAAAGAGTGCACCAGTTTATAAACCATATGCATGCATATTGTGATTCATATTAATGAGTGTGTGAGTAAAGCATTGTTATTGCGTCAGTATATTCCCTGGATCTCATAATGTTAACTAAAGAAACGCTATAAAGCAATACTAATTTAATTAAATACTTAATTTAAAAATATATTATTAAAATAATAAATACAAAAGCCATAGCCAAGCTTATATGTATGTGTTTTATATAAAGGAAAAATTGTGTGCTCGATATCTAAACTCAATGGTTTTAGTTATTACAATACAGTACAGCGCAGTCTGATTATCGTATTTACAACAAATACCTATGATGAAAACATTGCATTCCTACTAAGAAGCATCAAAAGCATATTCGCTTTGAAACGAATCCTGGACAGCACTTATGTGAAGAGAGTTTGCGTTAACCCACGACCAGATCAATAAGGCGACTCTAATCTGGGTCTACTGGGCTAACTTCTAGGCGATCCAGCATTTTTCTAATAATCATTTGCAATATAAGTTAATTGCAATGAAAAATTGTATAAAACATTTTTTAATTTAAGAAGAAGAACAACTGAGACTATATGCGTTTCCGCAAAACGTCTCCTGCACCCAGATGAACGCTTTATAGATGCTCTAACGTATATAAACATTCTTGATCAGCATCAAATGTTGAATCGATTTAAGGATAATCGTCTCTCCGTCCTTGTCGCTGCTTCAAATTTCATAAAAGCATCGGATGTTGTTGCATACAGATTGATATTTAAAAAGAGCTAAAACTGTTGTGACCATCACCGTTATCCTGTAGAAGATTGAAAAAAAAATGAAAAAATACATATTTTGCATATGCCATAATATTGGACGGGAGTGTCACTGTGTTTTTCAATTTTTGTAGAATAATTTTGTGGAAATTTGTAAAGCGTATCCGAGTAAAGGGCAAGTGACACGGAAAGCAAAGGTATCTTCAATCTTGGTTGGATAAACGTGTGAGACGTGTTGTAGGCATGTCCTTCGATCTGTTTAGGTTAGTTGGACGACAGTGCATTCCGAATTTGAAAGGAACGAAGAATTTATATACTTCGCGGAGCTGTTCAAGTTTGCTTCTGACGCTTATAACGGTTTCGGGAAAAGATTAAATTATGATACACTATAAAACTGAATAGTGTATACATGATGGGTATAAAAACGAATATTTTGCTAAGTGGTCGGTTATCCGTCTGTCCATCTGGCAATTTAAAATTTGGCAGAAACATTATAGGCCAGATCGGGTGAAGGATACGCCTACAGTGTTACGTAAATTACTTGAAAAAATTGTGTGTGTGTGTGTGTGTGTGTGTGTGTGTGTGTGTGTGTGTGTGT
>NW_024005139.1:0-5451 GCF_014805625.2 Glossina fuscipes
AACAGCACAGCAAATAAATACGATAAACTCATAAAAAAAAAAAAAAAGCACAACGTGTACGAATGTATTTGGTTTATACGTAGATACAATATATGTATAGTACCCGCTCTATACAGAAAAATGCTTAACAATAATGGCAACAACAACAACAATAATAACAACAGTGATAATAGCAACAAAAAATTAAAATAATAATAAAGCGCTAAAATTCAATACTTAAACACTTCGCTCTATAATATTTAAATATCTTTATATGTATCCGTGGGGACTACGGGGTACGGTGGGCACTTTATATGGTATTCACAAAAAAAAAAAAAAAAAAAAAAAAAACACAAAAAAATATATATATATATATATATATATATATCTTTATAAAATTTTGCACTTTCTTGCACATGGTATATGAGTGAGTAGCACTTATAAAATATAAGTATATACATATGACATAAGTGAAAAGCAGAAAGGAGTAGGGAGAAAATTCAATATAAAATAAGCAACAAACAAGCCAAATAATAATAATAATAATAATAAAGGCAAAAACCGTCGATATATATATATATATATATATATAGCAAGTTGGTAATGAAAAGCAACAATCATTGCGTTACGTTATATGTTAAATGATGGCATTCGTTTTCCAATCCACTATATTTAACCAAAGCCAACTTTACTCATATATGTACACGCACATCCATAAACACATACACATGGACACACATGCTTAACTATCTTCCCTAATGCTAAACTGAAGCCAAAGTATAATATATTAGGCAAGTTCCTTACAAAAAAAAAAAAAAAAATGTGTATGTAAAAATATGTTATAAAAGTTTAGTAAGTAAGGAGGTCAAACAATGGGTCACGGGTCACCCTTTAAAAAACAGCCATAACCCCAAAAACTAACGATGGGAAAAAAGGGTCAATAAATGCACATACTACGGCTATATAAGAGAGTAGAACGATATCATCATTGTTATCATTGTCATCACATTTTGTAAGGCCTCAATAAAATGTCGACGCACAATCGTTTACATTAAAACGATTGATATAAAATTAAAATAAAATTCCTTTAAATTGCTACCGTAGTTTGTATACATGTTTGCCTATGATATTACACGGTTTAGAAATGCTTAACGTATAAATGTTTATGCATACAAGGACAAACACGCCCCCGTTCATTACCTCCCTTTCTTTGCGTTTGTTTAGCATTTGATTGCAGCAATTACTCTAACTTTACATTACGTTTCAAAGCATACAAAATCAAATTAATTTAATCTTTAACGAAACGAGGTATTTTTTTGCAATGACAATCGTCGACCATTTAAGACCTTACAGAGCAATATTAATATCATAGTATCATCTTAATAGGCGTATCATTCAAGTTAAGATTATTTTGAAAAGAATTATACATAGATAAGCGGCTAAGCGAACATAACGGTTCCAGCTTGATTTTGTTGACAAGCGTTCTGCTATTCATTATCAGTACCATTGAGAAGTGATTGCAAAAAACGACAAAAGAGATATATGACGCAAAGAGAATGTTAAACTTGCCCGATCGGCTAATTGGGAGCTCATCGCTGCTGAACATTTTCTTTTCACCCTAATGTTGACTGTTGACTGTTGACTGTTGATAAAGATACCCCAAATAGTTGCAAGTTTAAGCAAAAGTACCAAAAACCCCAATCTAAAGGTTGGTCATGGAAAGTCTGACGCTTCCTATTTTGAAAACGTTTAAAATGCAAATTCCGTGGGTATATAGATGTATGGCTATGTCTATATATACAGGCATGTACGTATTAGGTGTATACATAAGTTCTATGTACAAACTTCAACAATCGAAATATTCACCGACATTACCTGTAGTCCGGTGCCCACTTATCAGATACTTCATGGTTTCAAGACGACATAGCCAACGACTTGCTTCATTTCAATCGCTAATCTGCTAAATATGATGGTAACGATTTGAACGAATAGTAGTCGAATGCGCTCATGCGTTGGCCGGCAGAAAGAAGCGATGAGAAAAAAAAAAAGAGAGAAAGAAGTAGAGAGACGGCGAACGCAGCCTAAGGAGTATGAGCCCAAACGGTCGATAATATTATGTCTTTATCGACTGAACACGCGCTATAGCTACGAGCAAAATAAATTCTACCGCATTGCAATTTGAAACTTTGATCGCTGACTTTGTGATCGCGATTCATACCGGCTCGGCTACTCATGCGGATGGGTATAGTCAGCAATTTGAAGGTATTTGCAGCCCAAATTGATGATCACATCCTTGATTGCTTTCACTGTTTGCGGCCGGACGTTGATTAGTTAAACTTGATATCCTGTTGCACTTTCTAAGCGACAATATTCGGCTATGCATGCCTGTGCTGGGTCAACATATACTTCTCTTCGCTCAGGATTATCGTACAGCATTCATTGCTTATCGACCGTAATATGAAACAAAACCGTGATGAAGATAATCGTTCCTTTTATAGTGACTTTACAAATACAAACAGACGTTAATTACTCGATTTTTGTCGTCCTCGCTTAGCACTGATTTTTCATCCAACTCGATCTATCCTATACGCATGCAGGCGAACCGAGATTGCTTGTTAACTGCTTCCTATTTGTACAGAAGACTTCTTTTTGACTATGTGCTGGATTTTCCGGCCAATGAACTATGAGTTTGTTCAATCAAAAACTTTCAAAGGATTCCAGGATTCCGTTTATCGTCCTCAACACTTAAATTTTGTCTACGAAATCTAGTAAACTAATTTTGAACGGTTTGATAACTTACAGCATAGTCATGCTAAGTGAACATAATCATTTCCGTAGATGGAACTGCATTTTGTTTCCAATTTGAGCTGAATGAAAAGCTGATATATATATATAGATATATATTTATGTATATATAAGCATATATATCTTATATCCAATTGGTTGGAACAGAACAGATAGTTAACCGAAGACCCGCTATAAAATCGTCTAAGATGGGTATAAGATGGGTATAAATGAAGGTAAATAATGGTCAAGTCAAATTTGGATGCCGCATACACTGTCGTAATCCTTTTGTAAATTTGATGACAACTTTGATGCCAGTTATGGAGATGTCTTCAAAAACATTAAGGACGAAGTAAACTAATCTTTATCGTTGTACAAGGAATGCACGTACATAGCATAAGAGCTAAGGTGATAAGGAGAGTTCTGTAATATATGCATCACCTCTTTGCGCACCATCTCTTTGCAGCTGAGTGTTATAACAGTGTGTTATTTTGGCCAGCTAATAATACCCTACATCCGTTATAGTATAAGGGTATATTAAGTAAGTGGATGTATACAACAAGGACTTGAAACCAATTCCTTTTTTTTTTTTATTATATCCAACGATTCAAGATCACATTCTGAATCGGTTTGATCTTCCTTGTCCATCTATCCGTCCGTTTGTTTTCTATTTTTTCTCACTTATCCTACTGACATGTTTTGACCCAAAAAACGATCGCTATTCCAAATGGCTCGAATCGGATCACTTTTTGGACCGCCGCCCACATAACGCCTTATTTTGAAAAGTCGTTATACCAATAACTATATTAAACGAAGCAGTGTAAAATATAATAATAATAATGGGCCATAATTGTTCTGACTTGGTTTTATATAGGAACACGATTTCCATTATTTACCATGAATGTTGTATAGCTCAGGTGTAGGTTAGCGTTACTACGTGAAGAATACATGTCCTTTTAAAGCTTTCACTTATTTTGAAGCTTCTTAAAAGTGCTTCTTCTTGGCTATGATTTTTGCCTTTAACACATAGGCAACGTCAACGATAGTGTCTGCAATTCAGTAGATGTTAATAACCATTAGCGTTTAATTTTTTTTCTCCTCTTTTTGAAATTAATTTTCAAAAATGTTTTTGTGTTTTTTTTTTTTTTTTGTTTTCCTACTTCTCTACGGGGAAACTAATAAGTGTTTGTTTTGTTTTGTTTTGTTTTTTTTTTTTCTTTTGTACAACAACACAATGATATTTGAACTCATACCGAGCGACATTAAACTATTGCTATTAGGTTTAGATTGATATTGTGACGTGACGGAAGGTTGCATGTAAATTATTAACTTAAAGAGTGCACCAGTTTATAAACCATATGCATGCATATTGTGATTCATATTAATGAGTGTGTGAGTAAAGCATTGTTATTGCGTCAGTATATTCCCTGGATCTCATAATGTTAACTAAAGAAACGCTATAAAGCAATACTAATTTAATTAAATACTTAATTTAAAAATATATTATTAAAATAATAAATACAAAAGCCATAGCCAAGCTTATATGTATGTGTTTTATATAAAGGAAAAATTGTGTGCTCGATATCTAAACTCAATGGTTTTAGTTATTACAATACAGTACAGCGCAGTCTGATTATCGTATTTACAACAAATACCTATGATGAAAACATTGCATTCCTACTAAGAAGCATCAAAAGCATATTCGCTTTGAAACGAATCCTGGACAGCACTTATGTGAAGAGAGTTTGCGTTAACCCACGACCAGATCAATAAGGCGACTCTAATCTGGGTCTACTGGGCTAACTTCTAGGCGATCCAGCATTTTTCTAATAATCATTTGCAATATAAGTTAATTGCAATGAAAAATTGTATAAAACATTTTTTAATTTAAGAAGAAGAACAACTGAGACTATATGCGTTTCCGCAAAACGTCTCCTGCACCCAGATGAACGCTTTATAGATGCTCTAACGTATATAAACATTCTTGATCAGCATCAAATGTTGAATCGATTTAAGGATAATCGTCTCTCCGTCCTTGTCGCTGCTTCAAATTTCATAAAAGCATCGGATGTTGTTGCATACAGATTGATATTTAAAAAGAGCTAAAACTGTTGTGACCATCACCGTTATCCTGTAGAAGATTGAAAAAAAAATGAAAAAATACATATTTTGCATATGCCATAATATTGGACGGGAGTGTCACTGTGTTTTTCAATTTTTGTAGAATAATTTTGTGGAAATTTGTAAAGCGTATCCGAGTAAAGGGCAAGTGACACGGAAAGCAAAGGTATCTTCAATCTTGGTTGGATAAACGTGTGAGACGTGTTGTAGGCATGTCCTTCGATCTGTTTAGGTTAGTTGGACGACAGTGCATTCCGAATTTGAAAGGAACGAAGAATTTATATACTTCGCGGAGCTGTTCAAGTTTGCTTCTGACGCTTATAACGGTTTCGGGAAAAGATTAAATTATGATACACTATAAAACTGAATAGTGTATACATGATGGGTATAAAAACGAATATTTTGCTAAGTGGTCGGTTATCCGTCTGTCCATCTGGCAATTTAAAATTTGGCAGAAACATTATAGGCCAGATCGGGTGAAGGATACGCCTACAGTGTTACGTAAATTACTTGAAAAAATTGTGTGTGTGTGTGTGTGTGTGTGTGTGTGTGTGTGTGTGTGTGTGT
>NW_023998447.1:0-905 GCF_014805625.2 Glossina fuscipes
CTTTAAAGGTCTATTGTTTAATTGCAATGGCTGCTTTTTGTGCTGTTCGGATATATTACATTAAGTATACCTATGTTGTGATTTGGATCGATGACAGCACCAGGTATACAACAGAATTCTTGGAAGTATTTTAAGTTATTTTTTTCCTGGGCACATTCAGCTTTACATCGCCTGTTGTGTTATATTTGTATAGATTCAATTTTAAATTTTTATCGATGAAAACAATAAAAGTGGATTGGCCCTAGGCTGAAAAAGATTCTGTCCATATCACACGTAATAGCTTTACTTATTATTGTTCGACGAGTTGTTCCCATGGTTCAATGTAAAAACTAGAAAGCTTCCTTAACCTTTTAGAGAATGTTATTTTCTCAAATCAAGAAAATGTTTTCGGACCATTATGCTTCAGAAAGGGAAATAAATACAGTAAAAGCTCCTTATTCGCGGGGGATACGTTCCAAAAAATTGCCGCGAATATGAAAACTGCGAATACGGAATGGTAATTTTTATGGGATTATAGGGGATATATTCCTAGGTGAATAAATAAAAAAAGAATACGAAATGGTAATTTATATGGGATTATAGGGGATACGTTCCTATGTGACAAAATAAAAAAAATCAAATATATAAAAAAATCAATTTAATTGAATGCGAATGTGCATTTAGTTTTTTGCTCTTTAGGCAATTTGTTATTTGGGGAAATTACTTAGCTGAAACGAACTAGATTTGGGATTTTCGCAACAATACTTTATTGATTGAGTAATAAGGTGCCTTTCATTCTATTTGTTGAATAAAGAAATTTATTGCCGCGAATGTGGGTGTTGGTCGCGGGGAAGCGCGAATAAGGAGCTTTTACTGTATATATTTAGTTGCATGTAGTGAAATGTAATAAATTTTCATGATTTTCT
>NW_023998447.1:1005-1468 GCF_014805625.2 Glossina fuscipes
AGCACCTTGTATACTCGCTTGAGAGATAATCGTACTTCATTGTTTAAGTCTAAGTTTTATAAGTTTAAGTTCGATTTATTCATTAAAAACAATGATTGCAATTTCATTAAATAACAATAATCGTTACTGTAATTAATAATTAATATGCTTTCGGCACAATCATCCACCAGAGTAAAGGTAGAAATGCAAATAACAACATAACAATATCATACAATATAAGACATAAAGTCAAGATTCAGGTATTATCAAAGGCTTTTATAGCTACTTTAAATCCACTCGGTGCTGAGTTCAAGAGCCTTACAGCTTTTACAAAGAATAGCCTTGATAATGTAAGTACTTATGGACAGGTAGGGCTAGATTCACCGTCCCTTCGGAATGGGCCGAACGAAATGTCCTCATGTCATCTTGGTGTTCGTGTTTCTATAAGCTCGTGGAGAAAAATCAAATTTCTAATATTAAGAAG
>NW_024005140.1:0-1699 GCF_014805625.2 Glossina fuscipes
ACCGTAAATTCGTAGCGTCATTCTGACATGTGCTGACAGTTCAGGCACGTGAATTGCAATTGTACTTCCGAATTGTTAAATGAGTAAAAGTTGACTAATCTAACCTAAGTTTAAGAATTTGGATAATTCACAAAGCACTTGCTATTGTACCAATAAGACTGAAAGTCCCTTAAGGTGCAATATGAGTAAGCAATTATTTACCACTAGAGCGCTAACATTAAGGGAATAAGTTTTCAATTCCATCTTACCCTTAACCCTTGACCAGTGGTTTAAAAAAATAGCTTAGTACAATTATTCAATATAGACGTGGCGTCATAATTAATAGAATAATCATATCGGTCAAGTGCTCTGGTGCGAATCATGTAATATATCAGTCGTATTACCTTAAAAGGAAGCACCCAACTTAGTTTAAAAAACAATCATGTATTGGTACAGATCTTCAGAAATGCCTAAACCGCAAGAGCAAATTTACGGATATCAACAATCGACTGGGTATCTACAGGCAAAGCAATTCCGCAATTTCACAGGATTAATAAAAAAACAGTCCAGAAGACGCAAGGTACTTACGGTCTGGCAATGTCCACATGCGTAGCTTAAGAAGTAAGTAAGAATCGCGAGTCAAGTCTGTGGTCGCGGGTTCGAATCTCAATGCTGGAGTGAATGCGATTGTGATTGCAATCACGAGCTTGCGGCCACTTCACTATCTCTTTCTTTTTCCTCACTTATTTCCAGTAGGAATAACGGACATCCCCCAAGCGATTGGCTTTACAATAAAAAAAAAAATTTAATATTCATCATAAGTTTAGATTTAACGAACCGAAGTTTGGTAAATATGAGTGAAGACAAGATTTGCAGCATCAAAGTAATGTCTTATCCTGCTGTTCATGTTTATGCTATGACTCCAATAAAATTCATATAGAGTTTACTGATGTAAACGTGTCACACAATCCAACATACTTCATGCTTTTTTTTAGAGCAGGTGCGCGAAAATTTGTTGCGAACATAATGATCTCTCAAATAATCCTCATCTTGATCGGCCAGTCATAATAATAATAATAATAACAAGCAAAGAAGCTCTTCATCGTCCTCCACTCAATGTTATGAAAGCTTACAAGTTCGATTTCGTTTTCCCAAAGGAATATTTATTTACTGCGGAATCTTGTATGGGAGCAACGAAAAAAACAGTTCAGAAAATCTTGACACGAAATTTAATATTAATTTAGAAGTCGATTACAATGTTTCGGTAAAATAGGATCGATGGAATGCGAAAAGCAAAGAATTTTTATTATGTGCATTGTGTATTCGGAATTACTACGGAATAAAGCTCGAGGATTAAAATCGCCTTCAGAAGTCAAAACTCCTTCGAACCTTGTGGTACGGCTAAACCAATGGTTAACTCATCTCTGCATACGTTTTTTCTGGGCTGATTAAAATTGGTTGATGATGGTCGAGGCATTCAACAAATGCTTTCTAATGCACATAATTGGTTCCATATATCTTCAAGTACAAGCAAATACTAATTGAGTGGCGTAAGCAAACAGTGACGATATTGTTCACCTCTTTGGCCAATCCTAATAGGAGTATCTTCCAGCAGTGATGTAGAAACCAATTGTGGAACGGCGACAATATTGTTCACCTCTTTCGTCAATCCATTTACAATTAATACGACTATCTTCCAGCAGTGGTTCAAAAATCTACC
>NW_024005141.1:0-1695 GCF_014805625.2 Glossina fuscipes
ACCGTAAATTCGTAGCGTCATTCTGACATGTGCTGACAGTTCAGGCAAGTGAATTGCAATTGTACTTCCGAATTGTTAAATGAGTAAAAGTTGACTAATCTAACCTAAGTTTAAGAATTTGGATAATTCACAAAGCACTTGCTATTGTTACCAATAAGACTGAAAGTCCCTTAAGGTGCAATATGAGTAAGCAATTATTTACTACTAGAGCGCTAACATTAAGGGAATAAGTTTTCAATTCCATCTTACCCTTGACCAGCGGTTTTAAAAAATAGCTTAGTACAGTTATTCAATATAGACGAGGTGTCATAATTAA
This sequence comes from Glossina fuscipes, assembly GCF_014805625.2. Taxonomy (NCBI): domain Eukaryota; kingdom Metazoa; phylum Arthropoda; class Insecta; order Diptera; family Glossinidae; genus Glossina; species Glossina fuscipes. The sequence continues at coordinate 317 of NW_024005141.1, forward strand.
TAGAATAATCATATCGGTCAAGTGCTCTTGTTGCGATTCATGTAATATATCAGTTATATTACCTTAAAAGGAAGCGCCCAACTTAGGTTAAAACAATCATGTATTGGTACAGATCTTCAGAAATGTCTTAACAGCAAGAGCAAATTTACGGATATCAACAATCGACTGGGTATCTACAGGCAAAGCAATTCCGCAATTTCACAGGATTAATAAAAAAACAGTCCAGAAGACGCAAGGTACTTACGGTCTGGCAATGTCCACATGCGTAGCTTAGTAAGTAAGAATCGCGAGTCAAGTCTGTGGTCGCGGGTTCGAATCTCAATGCTGGAGTGAATGCGATTGTGATTGCAATCACGAGCTTGCGGCCGCTTCACTATCTCTTTCTTTTTCCTCACTTATTTCCAGTAGGAATAACGGACATCCCCCAAGCGATTGGCTTTATAATAAAAAAAAAAATTTAATATTCATCATAAGTTTAGATTTAACGAACCGAAGTTTGGCGTATAAATATTCGGGAATATAAGTATGAGTGAAGATAAGATTTGCAGCATCAAAGTAATGTCTTATCCTGCTGTTCATGTTTATGCTATGACTCCAATAAAATTCATATAGAGTTTACTGATGTAAACGTGTCACACAATCCAACATACCTCATGCTTTTTTTTAGAGCAGGTGCGCGAAAATTTGTTGCGAACATAATGATCTCTCAAATAATCCTCATCTTGATCGGCCAGTCATAATAATAATAATAATAACAAGCAAAGAAGCTCTTCATCGTCCTCCACTCAATGTTATGAAAGCTTACAAGTTCGATTTCGTTTTCTAAAGGAATATTTATTTACTGCGGAATCTTGTATGGGAGCAACGAAAAAAAAAAGTTCAGAAAATCTTGGCACGAAATTTAATATTAATTTAGAAGTCGATTACAATGTTTCGGTAAAATAGGATCGATGGAGTCTCTTAATGCGAAAAGCAGTGGATTTTTATTATGTGCGTTGTGTAAAGAGTATTCGGAATTACTACGGAATAAAGCTCGAGGATTAAAATCGCCTTCAGAAGTCAAAACTCCTTCGACTCTTGTAGTACGGCTATTTCAATGCTTAATTCATCTCTGCATACGTTTTTTCTGGGCTGACTAAGATTGGTTGGTGATGGTCGAGGCATTCAACAAATGCTTTCTAATGCACATAATTGGTTCCATATATCTTCAAGTACAAGCAAATACTAATTGAGTGGTGTAAGCAAACAGTGACGATATTGTTCACCTCTTTGGCCAATCCTAATAGGAGTATCTTCCAGCAGTGATGTAGAAACCAATTGTGGAACGGCGACAATATTGTTCACCTCTTTCGCCAATCCTTTTACAATTAATACGACTA
>NW_024005142.1:0-3014 GCF_014805625.2 Glossina fuscipes
AATTTTAACCATCGCAGTATTACAGTGAGCAATCCTACAACCAAATTATTCCACCAAGGAACCCTACCTCATTTAAAAGAGGTGTTGGATTGAGGAATAGAAAGATGAGTAGCCGTGCGAATCGCTTTAGACATAATAGCAGCTTCATGGTTGCAGTTTCCGTTAAATGACTTTGAAATCAGAAATGACTCGGCCTGTTTGGAGTAATTGATCCAATCAGCTTTACATAGAGAGAGAGAGAGAGAGAGCAACATGTTAATCAATATTTTCCATCATATAAAATGCAGAGATTGCTTTAAATGAAGGCCTTTTCTAAAGCGTTACCACGACTGTTATTCACTGTTGAGACCCAGATGGTGTTCCAGCTATTAAAGTCGCCGCATATAATTAATGAAGGGGAAAGTACAGAGAATAAATTATAGAGTTCTTGCTGAGAAAACGATTGCGACGGTGGAATATAGAGCGAAAGCACCCTAGATTTTAAGATTATTTGTATCGCTACGACTTGTATGTATGAGCTTAAATTTATGCGTTTGCGAGGTATACTTAATTTTATAAAAACACCAACTCCTTGTTTGGAATGCGAATTTCGATCAGCATTCGTGAAGTATCCATTTAATTGTAGTGACATGGAAACGAAGTGGATTAAGTTGACATGTCAGCATCTCTGTCGAGAAGGTCGCTATAGGAATTTTGCGGGAATAATATGTTCTTACCAGCAGAATAGTCTGTACTTAGATGCTTGTGTACATTTGAAGTGCAACGTGTGGGCGACGTGAATAATTTGAAAATTAAGGTTGATTAAGGAATGAAAGATTGGATACATTACAACTTGTAATTTATTGATTAGTGTTGAGAGCTGATGATTCTGGAGAATTTAGTTTATTAGATTTTAGCATACGTGTTGTTGTTTTAGCTTTTTCAATATTTGCTGTTGCTTTGATTTTTTCCTATTATCTTTGGCGGGCGGTAAAACTGTTTTCGCAATATAATTTTTGGTCGATGGTAGAACAGGTTTTTCATTCATGCGAGCCGACAGCGGCGTAGGTATTACTTCTGCTACTTCTTTAGGTTCCAGATGAATTAATTTCCCAGTATTTGCGTCGCGCTTCGCACATGCCACAGTAATTGACGCATTTGTATAAAACGTGGGTATTGCTTGTCTAACGCCGAGTGTTGATCATTGCAATTTGGGCAGACACTACGGGTACAGCTTTCAGCACGTGAAGGAAGACCACAGTTAGCACAAGAAACAGCACTGGTGCACCTTTTTGCCGTATGACCCAGGCGTTGACAGTTTTTGCACCTCAGGTGATTTGGAATGCAGAGTTCTACTTTACATTTATACCAAGCCACATCAACAGTTTGCGGTAACTGAGAGCGGTCAAAAGTCAAAATAATCCGTTCTGTAGGAGAGCGGATTTTTCCGTCGAAATTAAAATTTGGTGAGTTTGTAGACTTCAGTCACTCCTTGACTGCCCATTTCGCGCACAATTTCATCTTCCGGCACATGCTTTAAGCAAGAGGCATAACCTACGCCTTTAACAGAGTTCCGTTTGTCATACAGTTTAGCGGATATAGCGCACAAATTGGCTAATGACTTAGACTTTATGAGCTTTTCGGTTGCGCTCGATTTCCCAGCCAAGACAAGCAAATTTTCATCGCGTAAAATCGATATAGAGTCTATATGCGTTGGAATGCAATCTAGTGCTTTTTTAACAGCGAAAGGGCTGAATTGCGAAATTGTTATGGAGGGATCAGTTGGAGAAATCACATCATATTTTTTGTCGATAGGAACGATGCTACTGGTTAGCAACACCGGAAATTCGGATTTTTAATTTTTTTTCTTTGAGGGGATACGTCTGCTAATAGATGAAATCTATTTGAGTTTAGATCAGGGAGCCCCGGGACCATTATGCCTTATGGTTGTCTCTTATTTAATAAATTGGGAAATAACCACTCACTTGAAAAGGTTTGGGAAACTATTGAGGATAATGTCAAATGTTTTCAATATTTTCAGTTTTATTTTTGTTTTTTTGTTTTTTTTTATTATATATAGAGGAAACAAGAGCGCATGCGGTGCCCGCGATGTCCGCGATAACCAGTTTTAGTACAGACACGAGTTAAATACACAAAATCACCCAAACAATTAAAAACTTATAGACGCATGCACTACTCAGAACACAAGGCGACTACGAATGGAGATAACATAACACTGCTGTATAGTATAAAAACAAAACAAAGAAAGAGAAGCGAGCTATAGATAATAAAGGAGTTATTCTTTTCAGCCTTTAACTCCACTTGAATGTATCGTCATTTTGACATAGATTGGTATTAAGTTCCAAAACATTACAGCCTTAACGAAGAACATCCTTGGCGATGTTAAGTGCTTTTCGTATTTGAGTCTGGACGAACTGGGGAAGAAAAGTTAGATTAGTTAGATATTAATGTATGTTGAAAGATCGGAATCTGACATCTTTACCAAAATAAGTCATATTTTTGTTTATTGCAATGTGTTGCTAGAAGCGTAATCTAATTTGCATTATGATATAAGTGGCACGAGGGAGCATCTAACCAGTTTTAATTTTTTTAATTTCAAGTTGTTAAAATCGGATCAGAAGACAGTACGACTAAAATCTTTATATATTCGCCGCATCAGATCCTCCACAAGCGCACGCGGGCGGGGGAGGTAGGTTTGTACGTTATCAGTATGCAATTAAAGGTTGTAAGATGCGTTTGATTCATTTACAAAGATACTAATTAGAATAGATGCGAAACACACTATAAACAATAATTTTTGGTTTAGAAGAGGAGATACCAACCACCTTGTATACAGTTGTTCAAATAAGACCTATTTAGATTATTTGCAAACGAGCTGGAATTGTGGTCAACTGTATGAAAATCTTTGGATAAATCAGTCAACACAAGAGTAGTCAAATCCGACTTCCCAGTCTTGAGATCTTCGAGAATTTTAACCATCGCAGTATTACAGTGAGCAATCCTACAACCAAATT
>NW_024005143.1:0-6721 GCF_014805625.2 Glossina fuscipes
AATAGTTTGTGGTTGGAGGCGTGAGAGCGACTCATTAGTTTTAAACCTAACAAAATTTCTCTGTTGCTAATCTAATCATTTCTGAAACTGATCCACTAGAATAATTGGTTTCATTACATCTGCAGCGAATCACAAAGACTAATGGTTGCCCATTAAGGGGGAAAACTACTGTATCTTTTTCTTTAAAGGAATATTCTCTGGAAACAACGTAAGGTGTTTTCGATACATTAATCTAAAGTTTTTTGTACCCTATAGGATGTTATGTTAACTTCGTGCGGATGTAATATCAAGAGGTAGGTTAAGGTGGATCTATTCTTTTTTATACCAGCCTAGTCAGAACCGCTTTCTCCATTAATCTAAGTTTGTCCACCCGTCTCTCTTACTAATATTCTCGTCCTCAACATGCAGTCCGCAATTTGTAAAATATTTTGATGAATTTTGGTACATCGAGATGTTTTGGCTTGAGGACGAACAGCGTTGCAAATGATTCATATCGGAGCAGGTTATCGAACACTTCCCATATAATATGCAATAGTTTTCAAATCCTAGGAGAACTAGAACAGAACAGTGCTAGGAAGACATAGAAGCCATAGGAGACCGTATTTGGTATCATTTGCCAGGAATTCTTTATAAAATAAGTATTCTCTGCTTCTCAAGGTTTTCTTAAACAAGTTCTACGTTCTTCTCGTTTTTTTTTGTATTTTTTCTTTTCGCTTTGCTAGATAACTGTTGATTCGAATTTTCTCTTTTAACAGAGAGATAATAATACGTTCCGTGAATTGTTTGTAATTACCTGGAATTACAACAGTAATGACGATGCTGCTATTATTTATGTACATACTAATTTCATTAGATGTTTCAACTAACAATAGAAATTTTCCCATAAATATTATTTTTCTATTCTTTTATCTGAATGAACTTCAATTAAATCAAAGAATCCAATATTCTTGTTATATGAAAAAAAAGTAAAATAAAAGCAAGAGAGGGAGCTAAAGGTTTTCCAATCAAAAAACTCGATCATGATTTTTGCATTTGGGCTTATAGTCCTCGAGTAGTGCGTCTACGGTAGTGGATAGTTTATGTATTTTTGTTATCATCGAGTGAAAAATTTCTCGACCATGCAATTGTTGTTGGACGGAGTATTGAAAAGGAAAACTGCGAAATCTATTTAATGACAGCATTAGGAAAACTTTGGCACGAGAGAGAATAATTGTTTTCGAGACTTTCATCTATTGGTGCGAATAGATTAAAAGGGTTTTATCAAAAACGAATTAACCAAAAAGTGTTGAGAAAAATTTGAAAAAATTTCGAAAAAAAGTATGAGAAGAATTGAAGAATTGAACATAACTTTAGAAAATAGTTAAATTGAGAATAATAGGAATTGTGGCTTTGTTTATTTATTTATATACTTTCTTCTTCATCTTCTATGGATTTTCTTGCATGAAATATTGTTATTGAACGCACTACTGATAGGAGAAATATTCCGTCGTTTACACTTCGGGAGAGGCAATTCTCGATTCGTCAGCGATCGAGCGGTATAAACTCACAAAATGCTACTTTCGAATGCGTGTGGAATCGATAGCGTACTCAATTATATATATGAAATATAAAATATCGTGAAGTTTAATCAGGGCTCAGGGTTCATTCATTTATTTTACTTAAAGAATGATAGCGAGATGGAATGTCTGCTCTCGCCTGGGCTCTTCTAGAAATTTACCTCACCAAGTGATAAAATATCATCAAGTAATATACGCTGATAACAAAAATTTCATCCTTTTGACGACATTGCGCAGAGCCCAACATGGGATTTTCTTCATAGTGAATGAGAAGAAATTTTCATCCTCTGTTAGATCCTTATTCCAGAAAATATTTTATTTCTACTATATTTTTCATCTCCTTCCTCTTGTCGATTGCCCTCTCATCAGCAGAAATCAGAGCGTGCAAGATGCAATATGATGAACAAGTTCTCACTATGAAGCAAGTTCTTTGTGACTTAATTTTTCCTTTACTAGAAGGATTGCATTTGGAGCAACTAACCCTATGGACATCCAGAAATCATCTACCGAACGCAATATCGATAAAATATATTACTTTATTAAAACTATTAGGACTAAAATCTAATGTTCTTTTATAAAATAGAGCCGGCAGCGTCTGTTGCTAGTGCTCGTGTTTTTTTAATTCAATTCCAAACGATACGTTGTATCCAATCGATATATAATTTGACTCTGGTGTAAACAGTAGGCTTATTGCCACAATCTGTGTAACCGAACGACTTAATGCCCACTAAGATGAATTGACAAGGAAACTCGGGATGCCTAACAAAAAGTGGACTACCGTCATGAACGTCACAAGCACCGATCACGCACATTTTTGTACGATTGTTAAGACCTTCTTCGTGACGATCACGCCAGAATATTTCAAAACATTTGTCATAATCGAGACGATTCAAGTTCATTTTATGTAAATGGGATGAAAATGGCCAGTCAACAGACACAAATTGTTGAAAATCATTATCATCTGCTAGAGATAGACAGGCAGGACGTACGTAATCGTTAAAGATGGCTTCTTTTGCCAATTCAATCAAAGCAATATCATGGTAGACAAGTAGTTCAGTAGCGGAATATCGATGATGAGGTATAATATTTTTGATTTCAATATCTTGCGTCAAAGCATCATCGGTACCAGTGCCATAATCCAATTCACCTAAACGCACCAAGTTCGGATTTCTTAGGAATGAAAAGAAAGCAGTTTGTTAGGCAAAAAAGTTCATTACATCTGTTGTACGTATCGTAAACTCACTCGCCGTAGACAAAACAGTCAGCGGATGTTAACACATACATTTTGCTTATCAAAGTGCCAACACAAAATTTAATATACTTGCGTCCAACTTTACGGTATATCATCGCCACGAAAGGAAACTCTTTAGGTTCTGCCCTTACGCGACCAACTATATTAGATTCGTAATGACATCCTTCTCGAAGTGGTTTCTCTAGACTTGGTAGACTGTCGTACGACTTGCACTCTAAGGACAACGCAAAAGACTATAAATACATCTCATAAGTGGAGAAGAAGTGTTTTCTAAAATGCACACGAGGTCGTTGCAAGCAAAACATACTATGTAAGCTTGTATATATTATGACATCATTTTAACGTAACACGTAGCATAAATAGCAGAGAAAAGTGAATGGCAAAGGCAGCCAAGATACCTTTCAAAATAATCGTTATCAAAATCTCAGGGATCTTTGAGTTTTCTGTTATCAGTAACAGTGGTAGAAGTGCTGTTAATTAGCAGCCACTTAAGTGGTTGCTCTTTCAAGTCCCCCATGAATTTCGTTTTCAATTAACAAAAAAAGAAATAAAAATATATTTTCCTAGATTTAGTGTTGATTTAGTAATCGGAACATTTGTACGCAGACGGATTGCGTTACTGATGCTCGTGAAAGATGTCTACGAGAGATTTTTTCAGCTAATTTTCTCCTCTCGCTTGCTTCGAGAAATATTAGAGAGCGTCGAGTAGCAAATAAATTACTATACCTCTTGCAACAGGTAAACCATCATATTTCGGTTGCGTATAATTTTGCGATGATTTCCTGCAGCATACATTTGCACCATGACCTTTCAAATTGCAATAGGGTTTCCTTTTGATTAAATTGAAATTGTCTCGGATGAAGGGACAATCGGCTATGGGTATGCATTCACTGTTAAGAGCACATTCATTGGCTTTGGGATAAAACAACAACAACAACAATATTACATAATTCATTTCTCTTTCCTGTTTCGCATACGTACCACGTACCACGATCGCAACAGCTATTACCCACAGCAGGCATGGACAAAAGATTAATTTCATTGCCCACCCGATCATTGAAAATTATTAATTTTTTGTTTTCTACTTGCCAAAACCCGTTTTATAATTAGAATTAATTAATCCGGTTGAGAGCTAAAACTATCTGATTGATTAAAACAATTGTTTATGTCGCATTTCCTATCCCCTGATTTAAGCTTGCTTCCAACTTTACATGTTCTATCTCTTAAACATCTTATGATTGCAAGTGCGAGAGTAATTGATTAGTTTTAAACCCAACAAAATTTCTCTGCTGTTTATTCAATCATTTGAAATTATCGATGATTTCTTTTCCACCCATCTTGTATTAAGCATGTGGTAGGTAACCCGAGGGAGAATTGAAACTGATTGACAAAAACAATCGTTTATGTTTTGGCTGGAGGGCTTGCTCGTCGAGGTGAGGACAGGAGAGGCTCTTATTAAGAGCAAAGATCCATCTTTTCCATATCTGTACCCACACATTGTGGATCACTTTTGGATTGATGTAAACATGTCTAACAGACGGTTGGTATTGCTGTGTTCAGCATAGGTTACATAGGTTACAACTTTTAAGATATTTTGATGAAATCAACAATCCAGCACATAATATTTCGGGCTTTCAATCAAAATGCCAACAATTAGATCTTCCCTTCAATTTTGACATATATACAATTTTATATATGGGAGAACAGTCTAGGGAACTTAAAGCAAGCAGGAATACCTCTAGTGAAAAGTAGTCTTTTCCCTTAAGTCACCCTCAAGTTTTATGAAAATTTTAACAGTGAGTAAAAAGGCACAAACTTTCCAGAATCACTTCTTGAGGAGATGTACGGGCCTCCTGTCCTTCACTTCCCTTTACATCATTTATGTACTACCCGATGAGCTCCCTTCATGTCTGAGATCAGTCTTATTTGATAGCAACGGATAATTGATATTAGATATCTTTTACGTCCTATTCACATATTTACAACAAACTTCATTTAGTCTTCGACAATATTACAAATAGAAGAAAATAGAATTACTGGTAAGTCATTAATTATTGAGCTTCGCATATTGTAATTCTTCCTTCTTTATTCAAAATGATCCGGAAGAAACTCAACGGAGGATGGAGAAATGCTCTTTTCTTCCACTAGCATATTAATGTTAACTCTCCTAAGTTTCAATAACTTTTCTGAATATCATCTCTATTACGATCTGTTTCAAAATCAAACGATATACAGTCAAAGCCAAACTAAGCACACCGCAAGCTCCTTTGTATTAAGAACTCGCCAAAGATACAGAGGCAAATTGCAAAGTAAAACAAGGCAAATTTATGGATAAATTGTTTTATATTTATATAATTGTGTCCCTTTACAAAAATACATTTCAATGTGCACGTGCAAGTAAATTACGTCTAAGTAAATTATTATTTTTTTTCCTAATTCAACCCCAAACGGTGCGTTGTATCCAATCGATATACAAATTGATTCTGGTGTAAACAGTTGGATTGTCTTTATTTCCACAAACAGTGTGACCGAATGACACAATGCCTATTACGAGAAATTGACAGGGAAACTCCGGATGGCTAACAAAAAGTGGGCCACCACCGTCTCCACCACAAGTGCTAATATTGCTAGTCGAAGGGATCATACACATATTTGCACGATTGTTAATACCTTTTCCCGAGCGACCGCCCTGGATTATTTCAGCACATTTATCGAAATCGAGGCGATTCAATTTCATTTTATTTAAATGGGATGACGGTTCTAGGGGAGGATAACCCCAACCGGCACCCAAAAATTCTTGATAGTCATTACCATCTGCTAGCGACAGACAAGCAGGACGTACGTAATCGTTAAAGACGGCCTCTTTTGCCAATTCAACCAAAGCAACATTATGATGGACAGCTAATTCACTAACGTGATATTTGTGATGAGTTATCACATTTTTGATTTCAATATCTTGCGGCAAAGCATCATTCGTATTAGTAAGATAATCCAATTCACCTAAACGCACCCAGGTAATGGGGATACTTAGGAAAAAGAAGAAAGAATTTTCTTGTAGACAAACATTCAATAAATCTATCGTACGATGAACTTACTTAGTAGCAAAGAAACAATGAGCGGTTGTTAAGACATACTTTTTGCTAATCAGCGTACCAGTGCAAAGTTTAGCAACAAAGTTTCCCCTTTTGGCGTGTATTAGTGCTATGAAAGGGAGCTCTTTAGGTTCCGCTTTTACGCGACCAACCGTGTTAGATGTACAATTACATCCTTCTCCTAGTCGATTTTGTAGACTTGTTAGATTGTTGTAAGATCTGCATTCTAAGAAAAACGCAAGAGATTATAAATGCGTGTTAAAAATGCAGCAGAAATGTTTCGTAAACAATGCATGGCATCGTTGCAATCAAAACATGCTATGTAAGCATAAATATTTTATGAAATAATTCTAATCTAACGGATTTTACGTGCAGCAATGATAGTAGTGCTGTTAGTCATTTAACTGCTCGTACACTCATACATGTAGCTTAAGAAGTTCTACTTGGTTTTCAATTCTCTTTTAAACGGCTGAACAGAGATACATGCATTGTGGTGCTCATGAAGAGTTAACCTTCTTATCCATATTTAAGAATGCCGATAAACAAATTAATTACCTCTTACAGCAGGCAAATCAACATTTTTCGACTGCTTGTAACTTTGTGATGATTTTCTACAGCAGACGTGTGCACCGGGACGATCCAAATTGCAATAGGGTTTCCTTTTGATTAAATTGAAATTATCTCGGAGAAGGGGGCAATCGGCTATTGGTACGCATTCACTGTTAAGACCGCATTCATTAGCTGTGTGTGAAAACACCAACAATACAAACAACATTATATTATATAACTTATTTTATATATTGAAGAACAAATAATAAAAA
>NW_024005144.1:0-3203 GCF_014805625.2 Glossina fuscipes
AAAAAAAAAACGGAGTTGGGTTCAGTTTACGCTCCACTGCGCGCTTCTGCTCTAATCAATTTGACCCATTTTCTATACCAACCGGCATGCAGAAACTTCCAATGTCTCTACTAAATTTGAAGCCGATATCTTCATTTTTCCGGCTAAGAGAGTGCCAAAAACACATAGTACACAAACGGGCGAACATGGCTAAATCAACTCAGAATTACACGCAGATCAAGGATATGTATACATACTTTATAGGGTCTCTGGAGCTTGCTTCTGGGTGGAAAGAAAACAAAATGAGTAGTACCCTCATCTTAGAGTGGTTGGGTATAAAAAGAAGAGTAAGAAAAGAAGATATAGAAAATAATTATTTCTTCTCGTTTATGTTTGGGTGTGAGTGATTTTGGTAGTGAGCAGAAAGAGAGGTAGAGAGAACGCTATTAAATACAATTAAAGTAAAAAATTAGATAATTATATCGTGCTTTCCCGCGATGAATGCCCATTTTTGTGATGGGAAAATTTACTTTCTTCATGCACACTTCAATGTAATATTATATTATAATGTTACCTGCGCGTGATGGAACTTTAATGCTTTTTCGTTTGCAATTTTTAAAATCTTATCAAGGTTGATTGGTTTTAGTGATGTGAAGATGGAGTTGGTCTCTATGAGACAAGCGTAAGCGGCGATATGTGATATCATTTGCAAAGAATTCTTTAGCACAGTTATATGTTTGTTCTTGGAAACGCTTTGCCATGTTCCCTATACACTTTGTATCTCGAAATAGTAAGTGTCTGCGATAAGAGTTGATTAAAGTTTCCTTCTTCAACAGAGTGATCCGCGAACAATGTGGACGATGGTGCTATTGTTTATGCACAAATTAATTAAGATAAATTTTTCAACTGACAAAGGAACTTTTTCCAGAAACGATTCGTTTGTGTTTTCTTTTGAACTAACAAGATCTTTTAAAGAAATCACGCAAGTCAAAAATTTTTATACAAACAACACTTCTCGTAGCTTTAAGCTCCTGCTGGAGTCGGGCCGATACATGCGAAAACTACTAGACATTCAATATACTTAACAATGCCCTCTTATGCCCTCTTTTGTGTCATGTCGTTGTTCACTGATTATGATCTTAGTTACTTAGGCACGATTATGAATTAGTTTATCAAGTGTCACGTTGTTCTTCACTTAAATATTCTCAGAGATTTAATTGTAACAAGTGTGATCTGGAGCATGCGAGAATTATTTACGTATGTGTCCTTAAATCGGTTATCAAGCAGCGGGTCGCTTCAACCTCTCGAGCCTTTTATACTGAAAGCGAATTTAAAGCAATACCCGATAAATAAGGACTTCTTTACGGTTAATAATTATGGTATGAGAAATATGGCTACTCACACTAGGAGCAGTCGATCAACTAAAATGTCTAGAAGATTTGACCACCACTTGACCACTTGCGTGGCTTAAATCTAATCACGCGTTCATTTTGAGAGGAGAAGAGCATTCTCGTTTTCGTACATACGTAACACTTATAAAATTCTATGCAAGTGTTTCGTGATTCCTTGTATCCTATGTATAGTTTTTAAAAGAAAAATTTTCGTCAATTTACGTCTTAATGCCGAAGATACTAAAGTAAGTCGCACTTTCTCTTTAACGAAATTTCAAAGACAAACAATGAAAATTTATCGGCAAAGTGTTCCATATATATATACAAATGCATCCACTTAGAAAAATACAAACGATATTATTTATGTGTAAGTAATTTATCAAAAAAAAAAATTCCTTTTTAATTCAATTCCAAACGATACGTTGTATCCAATCGATATACGGTTTGACTCTGGTGTAAATAATTGGATCATCCTTATCTCCGCATTTACGTCGACCGATCGACAAAATGCCCACTACGAGGAATTGACAGGGAAACTCGGGATGGTTAACAAAAAGTGGAGTACCGCCATTTCCAGCACAAGTACTAACATTGCCAGCAGAAGGAATTGCACACATATGTGTACGATTGTTGATCCCTTTTTCCAAGTGCTCGCGTCTGACTTTTTCATAACATTTGTCATCATCGAGACGGTTCAGTTTCGTTTTATGTAAATGGGTTGAATGTCCTGGTACAGCATAATCCCAACCGGCAGACAGGAATTCTTCATAATTATTGGCATCTACTAGGGATAGACAGGCAGGACGTGCGTAATCGTCAAAGAGAGCCTCTAATGTCAATTCAACCAAACCAATATCATGGTAGATAGTCAGTTCAGTAGCATAAAACTGATGATGAGGTATAAAATTTTTGATTTCAATGAGTTGTGGTGAAGCATCTTCCTCAGTAGTACCAAAATCTAATTCTCCTACACGCACCCAGTTAGGACGATAGCTATGAAATGAAAAGAAAGTGGATTGTTATGTGAGAACTTTCAATAAATTCATCGTATGTTGAACTCACCCGTCGTAGAGAAAACAGTAAGCGGATGTTAAAACATAGTTTTTGCTAATTAAAACACCACCGCAAAGTTTATTAGCAACTCCTTTAGGATTTTCGTTATATACTAATGCCGTCAAAGGGAATTCTTTGGGTTCCGCTTTTGCGCGACCAATAAAGTTGGATATGTACTTACATCTTTCGCGTATTGGACCTTGTACACTTGGTAGACTGTCGTAGGATCTGCACTCTACGGAAAGCGCAAAACACTATAAATGTATGTTAAAAGCGAAACAAAAATGTTTCCCCAAAGATGCATGAAAGCGTTGCAAGCAAAACACGCTATGTAAGCGTGAATATGTTATGACATAATTTCAATCAAGTGGTAGTAAAATCTCAGAGATTTTTGAGCTTTCTGTTATCAAGAACAGAAGAAGCGCTGTTAATTAGCAGCCCTCTAACTGCTTACTCCTTCATACGTTTAATTTAAGAAATTTTACTTTATTTTCACAAATCCTCCTTCTCTCCTGTAGGTGAGTGAAGTCTATATATAGACACATACGTTTATATCATAACGTCTGCACACGAATGGATGAAGAGACAGTTCAGACAGACAGACATACATTTGTTAGTCATGCTTATAAAAATATTCACAGAGCTAACCATGAGAAATATTTAAGTATGTCGATAAACAAATTATTTACCTCTTATAACACGCAAATCAACGTTTGTCATTCCCCTATTATTCTGTGATGATCTTCTGCAGCATACGTGTGCACCGGGACGATCCAAATT
>NW_024005145.1:0-3322 GCF_014805625.2 Glossina fuscipes
TAATGATCCAATCGATCTAAAAATTTACTAATCATTCAAAACTGTTTCTTATATATATTTTCAGTACCGTAACAGCGCCATAAGATGAGAATTTGATTAACAATAATGCCTGCAAGATGGCCAGTTCGGTTTTCGATTAGAAAGTAAAACTTTTAATTTCCGTCACGGAGTCCATCAATGTTGCGATCAGCACTTTTCTTGTCTCTCTTGATTAACAAAAGCATTTGACAGAGTTCCATACACTAAGTTTGTTAATTAATTGTATGAGAAATGCAATCTTTCTTAAAGTGCCTGTAACCTTACGTGGTCATGTATGTCAAATCAAGAACGATTTGCTTCTATGAATAAATTCACTTTTCCCTCACGGAAACTATGTCCGACGTATCGCAAAGTTCCATTTTGGACCTCCTATTGCTTAATTTTTTTGTGTGTGCCCTTAGGAATATGTTTGACCTAAATGATGGAATATGTTTTTTACATACATCGATGACATTTTAGAGATAATCCAAATAATTTGCATTCGTTTGAAAACAATATTATCGTTAACTCTTGCAAGCAAACGTTAACCTTTGGATATTAGATAATATGCTTTACATTAACTGAAACCTTATGAAACCAAAGCCTTATTATTCAACACTTCCCGAGCCAGTCCATTCAACCTAAATATTAAAATATCTGAGCATTCCATCGATCTTGTGAAATGCAATGCAATGTCTCGGAGTAATTCTTTATCATAAACCGCAACTCTGGCTTCTATGTTGACAATATGCCTGCCAAAATATTTCTTACGCTTCGCAAGCTGTACAATCAAAATTTATATCTGCTTCTCAATCGCTCCTCATCACGCCTATTAACTGTTGTTTCGAAGTCTTTTTTAGTTGCCCATTGTATGTATAACGTGGGTACACTTACACGTATTGTTAACCGTTATTATACGCTTTGCTTATAATGTTGAACTAAAAGATAACATCTCGTTTACTCAAGATCGAACAGATCTCGATCCACCAGAAGAACGGGTTAATAGAACGACTGTAAAATCTTTCATATTAATACCAGGTATTTATAACTCATCAACTAAGACATCTTCTAGAGTCCGCGTAGCTCGATACTGGAATGCATTACCACCGAGTTTTGGTATCTTTCGATGATTCCTTGTATACGTTTAGAAGGAAATTGACCACAATATTAAACTTATAACGTATATTTTGTCGCCGGTAGAAATTGATTATTAAGGAGTTTATCGAGTAGGATGATTACATTTGCAGTCATACAGTTCACTTGTAAATTCACTTACGTTTTTGATGCATTTTGCACATGGATCTAGTAAGTATGGAATAGGCTTATGACTTTGCAATCACTTAACATATAAATAAAATAAAATTATGTTAAGTGATTCTTAATGTTACGTTAGTCTAAAGCCAGGTGGCATGGGGAACAATGCTGAAAGCTTTTTCCTTGATCGAATATAACAAGGGAACGATGTTCTAATTAGGTGAAAAATACTAAATAAATGACTGAATAATAAGGTATATAAGTTTGTTAAGGGAAGATTAACAATCTGCATTAACTTATATTATACTAAGTAACCCTTTGCAAAGCATGCATCAGTTTCTTTGCATCTTTGATGGGAAAACAAATGTTTCGTTTTTAGTGAGAGAGCATAGGCTTGCTTTGTATTTTGTTCTAAAAAATGTGGCTAAGAATTATCAGTTTCAGCACGAATTTAGTGAAACGGCAACGAATCTAGTAGTGAGAAATGTGGAAATTATTAAAGTTAAGTTGCGTTATGGGAAATACAAAATGAAAAAAATAAAAATGCAAGAGCAATGTCAACACCAATTAATTACTCGAGCAAAAAAGTTGCTCTACGAGATTTTAGCGAAATTCTAGGAGAGTTTAACAAATAGCATAGTGTTAGTTAACCAAAGATGAACAAAAATATTGCTGAAGCTGTCAGTTTTCCTTCAAAAACTATCTAAAGAGTAGTATTTAGTAGCGTTTCTACGAGAAAATACACTAACAGTACAATCTTATGATCATTGTGTACGCATCCGAAAAAGATCTTTCATAACTAATTGATTTAAAGTTTCAATTGTCTAAGTCCTACCCTAAGTGCACCCTTAGTTTAGTGCACGCCTTAAGAATTGAGTATTAATCAAACTGAGGGAGAACGCTTTACATCGATGAAAAAATAATATGCAGTCACTTAACTGGCGATTCTGGAGGTTTCTACAAAGTAATTCTATATCAACATCGTTTGCAAGAGCAGCCGAGTAGGTGAGAACGGCGACTAGCAAGCCAGTATTCGCGGGTTCAAATTTCAGTGCGGTAGAATTTACTTTGGTCAGAGATATAGAGAGTGTTCAGTCGATAATAATAAAAGGCGATTGGGCCCACAGACCCACTAGGCTGCGGGCACTTCCTTATGTCCTTCCCTTTCGTCACTTCTTTTTCTTTCTGGCCGTCATCCCCTGACTGATTGGTCATTCAAAAAAAAAAACAGAAAGAAAATAAAGATTTTTCAGAATCTGTGTTGGCGAAATTCATCCAAGTTTTTATATTAGTGATTTAGTATAAAAGTAGATAAGAAAAATGTTTTCGACTCCGTTGGCCATCTTTTGAATTGTCTAGATATGACTTAAACGATCGATACGGTTTTGGATATATCCAATTAAGCCTAGTCATCTGACTGCTGCCGAGAACGTACATCACTCGTGGAATTTTTCATCTGAACTACGAGGGGTATGATAACATCAATAATTGACAGATATTTTGTTACACTTTTGATCGCTAGTTAGTGAAACTTGCTAAACCAGCTTCAAAGAAGTCGTTTCGCAAATTTCGATTATGACAACTACGATCTATAGAAATTAAGTTTATATATGGCTATATGTTGTGTAAGAGAGAGATAGAGGAAAGAGCAAATACTCTTTCGTTGATTGCAGGATATTTGATTCCTGAGCTTTACAATAACAAAATTAGTGTTAACCTAAGCGATGTTAAGAAATTTATTTTAAAATCATTTTATAGTGTGTACTTAGTTCCTTTGCTTATTCCACTAATGTGGAATAACTTGAATTGAAATTGGAGCAATTTATTCCTTTAACGAAATCGAAAAAGTTTGACAAATACTGGGCAATCGAAACAATGGCATTGAAAATTTTCAAGTTGACTCTATGTCAAAATAATTTCCATAGATTTTAAAAAGCATTTCAGTAAATAGAAATAAATTTTCGTGTTTTATGTTTGTACTTTCCTATAATTAACGCCTTTAGAAAAAAAAAAAAAAAACAAAACAAGTCTTACTTTAGTTTATTTTCAT
>NW_024005146.1:0-3460 GCF_014805625.2 Glossina fuscipes
TAAACGGAAGTCTATCTATTATGCTTTAGCTCAATCTAATCTACATCTACGTTATTTCAATTAGATAGATAGTTAGTTATTGAGCAAATTTTTCATTTTTACAAAATAGTTAAAAACAGAAAGAAGTAATGATCCAATAGATCTAAAAATTTACTAATCATTCAAAACTGTTTCTTATATATATTTTCAGTACCGTAACAGCGCCATAAGATGAGAATTTGATTAACAATAATGCCTGCAAGATGGCCAGTTCGGTTTTCGATTAGAAAGTAAAACTTTTAATTTCCGTCACGGAGTCCATCAATGTTGCGATCAGCACTTTTCTTGTCTCTCTTGATTAACAAAAGCATTTAACAGAGTTCCATACACTAAGTTTGTTAATTAATTGTATGAGAAATGCAATCTTTCTTAAAGTGCCTGTAACCTTACGTGGTCATGTATGTCAAATCAAGAACGATTTGCTTCTATGAATAAATTCACTTTTCCCTCACGGAAACTATGTCCGACGTATCGCAAAGTTCCATTTTGGACCTCCTATTGCTTAATTTTTTTGTGTGTGCCCTTAGGAATATGTTTGATCTAAATGATGGAATATGTTTTTTACATACATCGATGACATTTTAGAGATAATCCAAATAATTTGCATTCGTTTGAAAACAATATTATCGTTAACTCTTGCAAGCAAACGTTAACCCTTGGATATTAGATAATATGCTTTACATTAACTGAAACCTTATGAAACCAAAGCCTTATTATTCAACACTTCCCGAGCCAGTCCATTCAACCTAAATATTAAAATATCTGAGCATTCCATCGATCTTGTGAAATGCAATGCAATGTCTCGGAGTAATTCTTTATCATAAACCGCAACTCTGGCTTCCACATTGACAATATGCCTGCCAAAATATTTCTTACGCTTCGCAAGCTGTACAATCAAAATTTATATCTGCTTCTCAATCGCTCCTCATCACGCCTATTAACTGTTGTTTCGAAGTCTTTTTTAGTTGCCCATTGTATGTATAACGTGGGTACACTTACACGTATTGTTAACCGTTATTATACGCTTTGCTTATAATGTTGAACTCAAAGATAACATCTCCTTTACCCAAGATCGAACAGATCTCGATCCACCAGAAGAACGGGTTAATAGAACGACTGTAAAATCTTTCATATTAATACCAGGTATTTATAACTCATCAGCTAAGAGATCTTCTAGAGTCCGCGTAGCTCGATACTGGAATGCATTACCACTGAGTTTTGATATCTTTCGATGATTCCTTGTATACGTTTAGAAGGAAATTGACCACATTATTAAACTTATAACGTATATTTTGTCGCCGGTAGAAATTGATTATTAAGGAGTTTATGGAGTAGGACGATTACATTTGCAGTCATACAGTTCACTTGTAAATTCACTTACGTTTTTGATGCATTTTGCACATGGATCTAGTAACTGTGTAATAGGCCTATGACTTTGTAATTACTTAACATATAAATAAAATAAAATTATTTTAAGTGTTTCTTAATGTTACACTAGTCTAAAGCCAGGTGGCATGGGGAACAATGCTGAAAGCTTTTTCCTTGATCGAATATAACAAGGGAACGATGTTCTAATTAGGTGAAAAATACTAAATAAATGACTGAATAATAAGATATATAAGTTTGTTAAGGGAAGATTAACAATCTGCATTAACTTATATTATACTAAGTAACCCTTTGCAAAGCATGCATCAGTTTCTTTGCATCTTTGATGGGAAAACAAATGTTTCGTTTTTAGTGAGAGAGCATTGGCTTGCTTTTTATTTTGTTCTAAAAAATGTGGCTAAGAATTATCAGTTTCAGCACGAATTTAGTGAAACGGCAACGAATCTAATAGTGAGAAATATGGAAATTATTAAAGTTAAGTTGCGTTATGGGAAATACAAAATGAAAAAAAATAAGAATGCAAGAGCAGTGTCAGCATCAATTAATTACTCGAGCAAAGAAGGTCGCTCTACGAGATTTTAGCGAAATTCTAGGAGAGATTAACAAATAGCATAGTGTTAGTTAACCAAAGATGAACAAAAATATTGCTGAAGCTGTCAGTTTTCCTTCAAAAACTATCTAAAGAGTAGTATTTAGTAGCGTTTCTACGAGAAAATACACTAACAGTACAATCTTATGATCATTGTGTACGCATCCGAAAAAGATCTTGCATAACTAATTGATTTAAAGTTTCAATTGTCTAAGTCCTACCCTAAGTGCACCCTTAGTTTAGTGCACGCCTTAAGAATTGAGTATTAATCAAACTGAGGGAGAACGCTTTACGTCGATGAAAAAATAATAGGCAGTCACTTAACTGGCGATTCTGGAGGTTTCTACAAAGTAATTCTTTATCAACATCGTTTGCAAGAGCAGCCGAGTAGGTGAGAACGGCGACTAGCAAGCCAGTATTCGCGGGTTCAAATTTCAGTGCGGTAGAATTTACCTCGGTCAGAGATATAGAGAGTGTTCAGTCGATAATAATAAAAGGCGATTGGGCCCACAGACCCACTAGGCTGCGGGCACTTCCTTATGTCCTTCCCTTTCGTCACTTCTTTCTCTTTCTGGCCGTCATCCCCTGAGTGATTGGTCATTCAAAAAAAAAAAAAAGAAAGAAAATAAAAATTTTTCAGAATCTGTGTTGGCGAAATTCATCCAAGTTTTTATATTAGTGATTTAGTATAAAAGTAGATAAGAAAACTGTTTTCAGCTCCGTTGGCCATCTTTTGAATTGTCTAAATATGACTTAATCGATCGATACGGTTTTGGATATGTCCAATTACGCCTAGTCATCTGATCGCGGCCGAGAACCTAAATCGCTCGTGGAATTTTTCATCCGAACTACGAGGGGAATGATAACATCAATAATTGACAGATATTTTGTTACACTTTTGATCGCTAGTTAGTGAAACTTGCTAAACCAGCTTCAAAGAAGTCGTGTTGCAAATTTCGATTATGACAACTACGATCCTTAGGAACTAAGTTTATATATGGCTATATGTTGTGTAAGAGAGAGAGAGAGATAGAGGAAAGAGTAAATACTTTTTCGTTGATTGGGGAATATTTGATTCCTGAGCTTTACAATAACAAAATTAGTGTTAACCTAAGCGATGTTAAGAAATTTATTTTAAAATCATTTTATAGTGATTACTTAGTTCCTTTGCTTATTCCACTAATATGGAATAACTTGAATTGAAATTGGAGCAATTTATTCCTTTAACGAAATCGAAAAAGTTTGACAAATACTGGGCAATCAAAACAATGGCATTGAAAATTTTCAAGTTGACTCTATGTCAAAGTAATTTCCATAGATTTTAAAAAGCATTTCAGTAAATAGAAATAAATTTTCGTGTTTTATGTTTGTACTTTCCTATAATTAACGCCTTTAGAAAAAAAAAAAAAAAAAAACAAAACAAGTCTTACTTTAGTTTATTTTCAT